>NW_028318337.1:152500-306097 GCF_062004578.1 Staurois parvus | reverse complement strand
CAGTATATGCACTCAATTTGCCAGGATGAATTCATTCTGCACACAGATTTAAAGTACATGTCAATGTGATTTCATGCATTAAGCAGAAATCTTACTCAAGTGAGGACATTAACGGAAGCAACTACACAAAACACAACTTATATTTATGCCCTGAGAGATTTCATGGTTTTCAGATTGTAGATTTGATTTTTTAACTTCAAAGCCTTCTTGGGGTCCATTACAGTTTGTTATTATAACTTGGAAAACTGAGAACACAGGAGAGCCTTTAGTCAATCTATTTCAGATACAGTATTAAAGATGGCGATGATTTGGATGTTTTTACATTCTCGTCAGCTATGTTCCTACTGTCTAACATCTTTTGGCTATTTCGAAAAGTTTTCTTACGCAATTTTTTGTACTTCACTATTTTTTTAATATAATTGTATTGAAAATAAAGATGATGATGATGCATATATAGCATATAATTATGTAATAAAATACGTTTGTAGTCCATCTTCTATTCATTCAATCCAAGCTCTTTAATACGTCTCAAATACTAAGTGTAGTACTATTTAGACTGATCAGTTAAAGCCATTCATTGTTATTACATATTTTACACATAGAAAAATGGGCTACATTTACTTGCAAATATACATATGTTATTTCATAAAATAGTATTTAGTGTCAATAGAAGTGGAATGTATATAAAATAAATTATAATATTTGTTTATCTTCCCTAATAATATTGTAAAAGTTACTTGTATTTTAGTAATAAAAATAGGACAATTTATAAAGTGCACACTTTATAAATGCAGAGATCTCATTAGCAAATGCCAACACCTACAAATAACTGAGGTTTCCCTAGAAATACATTTGACAGAAAAGGAAATGTTCTGACAATTAAAACATTTTTAGTATGACGATATTATCATATTAAAGCATCTATGCCAGTGGTTCTTAACCTGGGTTCGATCGAACCCCAGGGGTTCGGTGAGTCAGTCTCGCGGGTTCGGCGGAGGTGAAGACCCACACCCGACTCATATGATTCGTGCAGTAAATATTCATTATTATGTTTTTGTGTGAAAATCATGTTTTAATGGTTTTGTTCTTTGTTCTTAATGGTTTTGTTCATTTTGTGCACCTATGTATAAATATATACCTAAATATATACCTATGTTTTATATTTTATTTTTCCAATTAAGAAGGGTTCGGTGAATGCGCATATGAAACTGGTGGGGTTCAGTACCTCCAACAAGGTTAAGAACCACTGATCTATGCTTTGCTCCTACTAGGCAAAGAAGCAGGTTCATTTCACAGTAGGGACCATAAACAATCTGGACTTAACTTCCCCAGACTAGCCTGCTGTCATGATTTGCTGTCTGACCGCCCAAGATTCCTGCATGAATTTCAACCTTCTGAGCAGGTCCAAATTTATGCAGGTCTGTGCATGTTCCCTCACATGACAGCACTTGGCCTGTCAGTTGACTACCAGATGCTGCACAAATTTTTAGTACATCGGTTCCTGGATGTACTGTCTTTGTATGGCCCCTTCTGTAAAGCAAACCCCTTACTTTGGGCAAAGTACAGGTTTACTGCAACAAGGCAACATATACTACATACATGTGCCTGCTCTTGCAGTGTATAGTGTACAGTGTAGAATATATTTTAGATAGCATAGCACTAACCTATAGAAACTAAATGTTTGAACCTTGATGATCAATAATCCATTTTATAGCATTAATGTAACAATACTTTACATTTTCTATGGGTACTTTTATGTTTTCTCTCAATGTACACAGACCTACTTGACAACTATGTTGTCACAATAATAACTAGAAAAGCTACAATTTCTGGGGAAATTGTGTGAAGTGTTCTTGCCTCCACCAGTGGAGAGTAACTGGGTGGAGTTGGCAGAGTAACTGGGTGGAGTGGCTTGTCACTCTGCTGCCTGCTCACACACCTGGGTTCCTATGGCAACTCACTCTACAGCAAGGGCAGAGAAGAGCGGTTAAAAACAAACTGCTCCAACTTGCTCACTTCACTGGCGGTTGCCATCTTCAAACGGTTGTAGTTAAAAAATTATAAATCCTACACCGAAGAGCTTTATATTGTGAGAATCACAAGACCCAGACCTACATTTTGATGCATAGTATGTCTCTGAAATATTAAAAATTAAGGCACAGTCACAGTTTAGAAATTGCCCTTCAAATTTGAGGTGGCTAGAGGGGAGTTTCAATTAATGTCAATGGGCGGCGTGAGTTGCAAACAAATGGTCATATTGTGAAAGCTATCAGGACTATGGCTCAGCCATGGACATTTTTAGTGGCAGCAGGGATAGCTGAACGTTTTGATATAAGATTTGTGTAGGTGGGTTTGAAAATGAGGGAGTGATGGCAGTTTAGAAATCATGTCCTGATTTTTCAGCTCCCACTCTAGCTTTTGTCAGCTCCCACTCTAGTTTTGAACATTCCGCCATTCATTCTTATGGGACCAATTTCACCACAAAAACGCCGATATTTCATGAACCATTCGGCGAAATGTTCCACAAAGTAATAGCACACCAATCGGGAACAATCCGCACGTTTCAGTATATTACTGTCTATGCAGTGTAAAAACTGTGGGAGGAGTTAGGGTGGTAAATTTGGCTATAATAATAAGAATATATATGTGAGATAACAGTAAGTGGTCTTGCCATGCAAGAACACTTAATAATACACAATAATTTGTTGGACTTTAATGAAAAAAAGGAATTGCATATGCAAGAAAAGACAAAAATGTGTTCTGGTTAAACTTGGTAATGGAAAAAGTGTTCAAAATATACACCATAGGAAAGGTGTTACTCCTAGTAGCATATGTTGGATTCTTTTTCTGGAAACCAATGGCTTCTGTTTTGGTGTCAATTGAAAAATGTGGGATTTCTTCCACTTTTTGTCTCAGTGACAACCCTTCCATTGGTAGGTTCACAATTTCAACTTTGTTCTGTTCTGTTAGATTCGGGCTTCCCGTATGGAGCAGATTGAGCAACAGCTGGAAGAAATGCAAGTCGAACAAACTATCGAGGTAAAACATTTCTTTTTTCAAATGAATTCACTAGTTCTGATATAATTTAACATGCATACATAAATAAAATGGAGTTATTGGTATAAGATACTTTTATGTCCTTTGCCCATTTACTCCTATTTAAATTTGCCAGGCACAATGTTATTTTTAAGCACCAACTGATAATGACTAAAAGCTATTTTACACCAAAAACATTTCAGCATATTGGTGCAATCACAGAACATAAAGCTATTCTGTAGCATGCATACTTCCCAGCATTCGAAAATCATTTGAAGAGACATCTTAAAGGGATAGAGGAGAAAAAAAGGCGAGCGGAGGCAAGCATGGCCAAAAAGTGGGCATGGTCAACAAACGGGTTATCACTTCATACTCTTTGGCTTGTAGGGTGGCAACTTTACCCCTTTGCTTTGCTATGTTTTAGACAAAATGGGGACTGGGGTACGATGAAGATAAGATATTGTGTAAGACAGCCTTTTTCAACCAGGGTGCCCAGGCACCCTGGGGTGCCTTGAGGTTTCTTCAGGGGTGCCATGGCAACATGTCTAAAAGCCTGCCTTTTAGTTACACAAAGTCACACATTTTCATTGCGCATCATTACAATCTTCTAGCCGCCCACATCCTGACAACCAATGACATCATCAGTTGATAAGAAGAATGTGTGGATATTGCTGCGGTATGTAAAATTATTAGACTAGTTTTTTACATTTTAGAATGGAGTGCCTCAAGACTGTCCAAAATTTTAAAGGGTGCCTCAGGACTGTCCATAATTTTAGAAGGTGCTTTGACATTGTCAATACTTATTGATATTACTTAATAATAATTATTGATATTACTTATTGATATTACTTATTGATATAATACTTGTTGATATTGTCATCGGATGCAATATCAACCCTCATCATTAGTGTCAGTTGGTACAGTAACAACTCCCAGCATTGGTGTCAGTAGGTGTAGTAATAATCCACCAGAATTTTCTTAACAACTTCGGCACCACTGTTATACTGCCTGCCTCTGCACCTTTTTCCACAGCTCACCTCTGCACTCTTCGTCCACAGCTTAGTTCCCATTTGCCTATGCACCATAGTTCACCCCCCCCCCCCTCCTTCTGACTAGGCACAGCTCACTTTTGCATGTCTCATTCACAGATTATTTCTGTATCCCTTGTCCACCACTTGCCTCTGCACAAATTATACACTGCTCACCTGAGAATCACTTCTTTTGTAAAACAGTTCAAAATACAGTTACTTTCCTTTATCCTCATAAACAACACCCCTCTTAGTGAAGTTCAGGGTAGCTCTGGTAACACAGTTAAACAGCTGGAGGAATCCCATTCTTGTGGACGCAGGCAGGCCAACCCACTGGAACTAGAGTATTCTGGTAGAAATTGGGGAGGTGTTCTGCACAGTAGCTGGGACTTTCAGAGAAGCTTTGTGTTAGTAAACTCCTACCCGTCTTCCTACTTGCTGTTTCTGACAGTGGATGACTGCTCACCTGGCTGCAGATTGCTTTCCCAACTACGTCTGCTTCATCAGGTGTGGCTTCTCTAAGCTGTTAAGGGAGAGAAGCAGAGAAACACATCTTACCTGGGCATCTCCAAGAACACAAGGAGTTTTGGGGGGTTTTTTTGCGGTTTGTGTCCCACTGAAGAGATTCCTCTTAATTTCCTTTACTGACATAACAGATGAGACAAATGAGAGACAATCTCTCTAAAGTTGGGGTAAATATTTTCTTAGACAGTGAAGATTTCCCCTCATTTCCTTATCAACTTTTAAATTGTGAATATCCTGTTACTTTCTGTTCTGGTGACAATAGTTACTAGGGTATATACTGTATATAGATAGAGAATCTCCCCAGGATGTATAAAAGACAGCAATTAAATGATAGAGGGATTTAAGTACATCTGCATTGAATCCAAAATTAAAGAAATAGTATTTCTCTTTAAAATTACTCTAAGCATTTGAATCGCCATGACAGCCAAGAAGTTAGCTTTTTCAAAAGGATTAGTCAGCAATGGACACCTGCATACACTTTTTGCACAAGCCTACTTTTGTAGTGTGAAAACTTTTAAGCAGATTTGTCCAATCTGCAAAGAAACAGGTATCCTAATTGCCTTAATTCGTGAATTGTGTGATTCTTCACAATCCTCACAGATTTGCATGAAAGTATTCATGCCAACTGAAAAGCCACAATTGGACTAAAAAGACAAAACCTGCCAATTCCCAAGATCAATTTGTGAACAAAATGGTTGTATAACCACATATTAACAAAGCATATTATGCTCTATTCCCGCAGCCCTGTGCAAATCTTGAGTCTGTGGACAGACCAGTTCCAGAGAATATTACACAACCAGAAGACAACTCAGGGCAGCCAGAAAATAAGGTACAAGTGGAAATGATTTATTTATAAAATGTGTAGTTGTAGAAATGAAATGTAAACCAGCTGCACAGGCTAAGTTACAACTGATTGTCATTGACTTTTTTTATCATAGGTAGAGGTGGTGTTCTGGCTTTTGTCAATGCTGGCCACACGTGATAAGGATGACATGTCACGCACTTTGTTGGCCATGTCCAGCTCACAAGAGAGTTGCCAAGCCATGCGAAGATCGGGCTGCCTTCCTCTGCTACTCCAGATCCTGCATGAAACAGAACAGGATGGAAGAGCAAAGGACTCTCAGAATTTCAAAGATGCAAGGATGAGAGCCAATGCTGCACTCCATAATGTGATCTTCTCTCAACCTGATGAAGGACAGGCCAAGAAGGAGATGAGGGTTCTCCATATTCTTGAACAGATTCGTTCCTATACTGAAACGTGTTGGGACTGGATGCTATGTCATGAGCAGAAAGATGGTGCGCTAGAGAGTAGCCCAGGTACTTCGCAATACCTTTAAGCTGTGTACAACCCTTCATAAGAGTTTAGCATTAACTGAATGCGTTACGTATGTAAGATAACAGAAACATAGTAGCAAACATTATGCTATTATTATTATATAGGATTTATATTGCACCAACAGTTTGCACAGAGCATTACAAAATTGAGGTAGACAGTACAGTTACATTATGATTCAATACAAAAGGAATCAGAGGGCCCTGTTCTTTAAAAGCTTACAATCTATAAGGAACGGTCATGGGATACAAAAAGTAATAACTGTGGTGGATGAGCTAATGGAAAAAGTAAAAGTTCAGTTTATTAGTTAAAGGCAGGATAGGTTTTCAGGGATTCCCTAAAGAAGGATGGAGTAGAAGATAGTTAGACAGATTTGGGTAAGGATTTCCAGAGAATGGGGGAGGCTCTGGACAAGTCCTAGAGGTGAGCATGGGATTTGCTGACAAGGGAGCTAAAGAGCAGGAGGTCTGGCAAGAAGTGAGGAGAATGTGTTGGTTGGTACTTTGAGACTAGGTTAGTGATGTAGCTAAGGGCAGAGTTGTGGATGGCTATGTAGGTTGTTGTTAGCATTTTGAGTTTTATTTGTTGGGTGAATGGAAGCCAATGGAGGTATTGGCAGGAAGGTGTAGCACACACGGAACAGTTGGTAAGGTAGATGAGTCTGTAAACAGTATTGATGATGGAATGAAGGGGAGATAGCCCATATAAAGGTAATCCAATGGGAAGGAAGTTACAATAGTCAAGGTGAGAGATGAAAGGGAGTGAATTAGATGCTTTGTGGTGTCGTTGGTTAAGAAGGGGTGTATTTTGGAGATATTACAGAGATTGAGGTGGCGAGATTTGTAAAGTGATTGGATGTGAGGCCCAAAGGAGAGTTCAGAATTTCACATAACATCCTGGCATGTGGGGATGGACTGTTAGTTGTGCCATCAATCTTAACAGAGCCAGGGTGAGTTTTGGATAGACTCAGTTTGACAATATCCAAAGCAAACGTCAAATTCAAATATTCTTTAGCTCAAAATCTTTAATTGAAAATAGCATAATATAATGCTTCCAAGATTCTTACTGATGTGTAAAATTACCTATTAATGCAAAACTGAAAAAATCTAAACACAGAGGTACAGTATACCATGTACTGGATTGCACCTTTCTTGAGAAATGTTAACTGTAATGCCACAAAAAAATAAAAACTACACCATGTATAACTACCTGAGAGAATTAGGAGGCTGTGCCAAGTTGCATACTTCATGTATTTAACATGTCGGGCAGATACATTTTTATTAATTCCTCCTTTGTATGACAAATTGTAGTGCCCTCTTATATTAGTGATCAATTGAAGAAATGGCCTTGTACATTGGTGTTCAACATAGTGCCTCTCTTTATTTGTGGTCAGTGTAGTGGCTCTTAAATTGGTGATCAGTGGCAGAGTGCCCCTTCCATTGGTTGTCAGTGGGAGTTTAGTAAAAGACATTATTAATATCAGTTTTACTTACCTGAGAGAGGAGGTTCTCTACAGATCCCATTTTGCTAACACTGGCTCTGCCAATTGATGTCAGCACCAGAACTTTTCAGACACCTTTGGAAGGTTGATAAGTTCATCTAGAGCTACCTTCAGACCAGCTGAATTGTCATTCTCTAAGGACAATGCACTACTTTATTACCTTCTTTTGTAGAGGACCACTCTCACCTCCCTGATCTTGATAAACCACAGCTCTGCTGCATACTGAAAGTGTTAGTAAAAAATCGATGTAGAGTAAGCATGAGTTGGCCAGTATAGAGACTTCTTGAACATAAATGAATACTCGCCATGTCATCATGGAAACTTTAAGATCTTATTATTATAGTCATATTTATCTAAAGCAAATAGTAAAACAGTACAGTGGGGATCGAAAGTTTGGGCACCCCAGCTAAAAATTTGTATTAATGTGCATAAAGAAGCCAAGGAAAGATGGAAAAATCTCCAAAAGGCATCAAATTACAGATTAGACATTTTTATAATATGTCAACAAAATTTAGATTTTATTTCCATCATTTACACTTTCAAAATAACAGAAAACAAAAAAATGGCGTCTGCAAAAGTTTGGGCACCCTGCAGAATTTATAGCATGCACTGCCCCCTTTGCCAAGCTGAGACCTGCCAGTGTCATGGATTGTTCTCAATCATCGTCTGGGAAGACCAGGTGATGTCAATCTCAAAGGTTTTAAATGCACAGACTCATCTGACCTTGCCCCAACAATCAGCACCATGGGTTCTTCTAAGCAGTTGTCTAGAAAACTGAAAATAGTTGACGCTCACAAAGCTGGAGAAGGCTATAAGAAGATAGCAAAGCGTTTTCAGATGTCAATATCCTCTGTTCGGAATTTAATTAAGAAATGGCAGTCATCAGGAACAGTGGAAGTTAAAGCAAGATCTGGAAGACCAAGAAAAATAACAGACAGAACAGCTCGCAGGATTGTGAGAAAAACAATTCAAAACCCACGTTTGACTGCACGATCCCTCCAGAAAGATCTGGCAGACACTGGAGTTGTGGTACACTATTCCACTATAAAGAGATACTTGTACAAATATGGTCTTCATGGAAGAGTCATCAGAAGAAAACCTCTTCTACGTCCTCACCACAAAAATCATTGTTTGAACTTTGCAAATGAACATATAGACAAGCCTGATGCATTTTGGAAACAAGTTCTGTGGACCGATGAGGTTAAAATTTAACTTTTTGGCCGGAATGAGCAAAGGTACGTTTGGAGAAGAAGGGGCACAGAATGTAATGAAAAGAACCTCTGTCCAACTGTTAAGCATGGGGTTGGATCAATCATGCTTTGGGGTTGTGTTGCAGCCAGTGGCACAGGGAACATCTCACGAGTAGAAGGAAAAATGGATTCAATAAAATTTCAGCAAATTTTGGATGGTAACTTGATGCCATCTGTGAAAAAGCTGAAGTTAAAGAGAGGATGGCTTCTACAAATGGATAATGATCCTAAACACATCTCGAAATCCACGGGGGATTACATCAAGAGGCGTAAACTGAAGGTTTTGCCATGGCCTTCACAATCCCCTGACCTCAACATAATTGATAATCTATGGATAGACCTTAAAAGAGCAGTGCGTGACAGACAGCCCAGAAATCTCAAAGAACTGGAAGACTTTTGTAAGGAAGAATGAGCAAAGATACCTCAAACAAGAACTGAAAGACTCTTGGCTGGCTACAAAAAGCGTTTACAAGCTGTGATACTTGCCAAAGGGGGCAGTACAAGATATTAACTCTGCAGGGTGCCCAAACTTTTGCAGACGCCATTTTTTTGTTTTCTGTTATTTTGAAAGTGTAAATGATGGAAATAAAATCTAACTTTTGTTGACATATTATAAGAATGTCTAATCTGTAATTTGATGCCTTTTGGAGATTTTTCCATCTTTCCTTGGCTTCTTTATGCACATTAATACAAATTTTTAGCTGGGGTGCCCAAACTTTCGATCCCCATTGTATGTCAGTTATGCTAAACATTTAAAGCTAAAAGCACTGTTCAAGAACATTCTTGCAAAATATCTGCTGTTTTATGACCTTTTTCGGTTATAAAACCTTCCTATATGCTTTTTTGTAACAAGTCTGCTGTGTTACTGGTACCAAACATCTTAGCTAAGGACCAAAAACTGCTAAATCTATGTCTAGTGGTGACACTCTCAGTGATCATGAGGATGTCAGTTGGCATTCCTTAGCCCTGAAGTTAGTGATAAAGTGAAACTGGTATCAGAGGGGCACAAGGAGAAGCGTTTTCTAGTTAGTAGAAGACATCTTGTTAAAAATGGTCAACAGATTCATAAAGCAAAGAACTGTGACAAGACATAAACACATGAAAACAAATGTACTATTAACTGTCTGTTTCCCTGACTTGTTGACATGCCAATAAAATGAGAGAGTTGTAAATGTGTCTTATATTTATTTATTAAGTTTAGTTTATTTTTTAAGTTTAGTTTCAAATTGACATCATTTCAGCTCCTGTGCCTGTGGAACCACAAATCTGCCAAGCAAGCTGCGCCATTATGAAACTATCATTTGATGAGGAATACAGAAGAGCAATGAATGAGCTAGGTAAAACACGTATAATGTATTTATTGTTGTTCAAGCTTACAAAGCAACTTACTGGAAAAATTAAATAAAGCTGGACTCCAGACAGGTTAAAAAGCATTAAATCTAGTTATGTTTTAATTAACCACTTGAGCTCTGGAAGATTTTACCACCTTAATAACCAGGGCACTTTTTGCTATTTGGCACTGCCCTACTTTAACTAGCAATTGTGCAGTTATGCAATACTGTACATAAAAGACATCTTTTTCACACAACTAGAGATTTGTTTTGGTGGTATATGATCACCACTGGGTTTTTTTTTGCGATATAAATAGAAGACTGAAAATTTTGAAAAAGAAAAAACAATATTTTCTACTAAAACATATCCTTATATCCTTACTTATATCTTATAAAACATATCCAATCAAATCAATTAGCATCATAAATTTAGGGCATGTATTCTGCTACTTGTCTTTGGTAAAACAAAATCTCAATAAGTGTATATTATTTAGTTTGTGTGAAAGTTATAGCATCTATAAACTATGGTATATATTTGAAAATTGATCAGTTCAGATTCTATACTGGCCCTAAAATGCCAGAACAGTAAAAATACCCCCCAAATGACCCTCTTTTGGATAGTAGAGAGTATGAGATGTTTAGAAATTGATAATTGAATACAATTGTTTTTTTAATCACAATTTTTTTTAATATACTGTCACCAGTGCAGTACAGCGTCATAATATGACTGGTGTGGCGATGAACAGTAATACTGGTTGGTGAGAGTATGTTAACCACTTGCCTACTGGGCACTTATACCCCCTTCCTGCCCAGGCCAATTTTCAGCTTTCAGTGCTGTTGCATTTTGAATGACAATTGCACGGTCATTGAACATTGTACCCATAAGAAATTTTTATAATTTTTTTTCACACAAATAGAGCTGTCTTTTGGTGATATATACTCACTGCTGGGTGTTTTATTTTTTGAGCTATAAACAAAAAAAGAGCAAAAATTTTTAAACAAAAAAATGTTTTTTCTTTGTTTTTATTGGGCAGCACTGATGGGCGGCACTGATGGGTGGCACTGCTGGGCACTGATGGCTGGCACTGCTGGGCACTGATGGCTGGCACTGCTGGGCACTGATAGATGGCACTGCTGGGCACTGATAGGCACAGGTGGAAGGCACTGCTGGGCACTTGTGGGCGGCACAGGTGGGCAGCACTGGTGGGTGGCATTGCTGGGCACTGATCATCAGGGCACTGATCATCAGCGCCCTGATGATCGCTGCCGATCCATCCTCTGACAGTTGCCCGTTATTGGCGTGACAGCGTATGGAAAGTGCAGCCGATAACCATCAACTGCATTTACCGGTGATCTGCTGTGTCATTGGACACGGCTGATCAAGTGGTAAAAGGTCACTGTGATTGGCCTTTTACCACATCACGTGATAAACTGTGTCCATTGGACACAGCGATCACGTAGATCGCCAGGTGCGCGCCCCCGGGGGCGTGCGGGAGGGCGCGTTCTGGGAGGACGTCATATGACGCCCGAGGGGGTGATCAGAAAGTTTTATTTTTACCACTTTGTTTGCTGTTACTATGAAGATCATTGTAACAGCAAAGTTTTCATCTGTCATGAATGTGTTACATTCATGACAGCTGTGATCACTAGTGATCTGTTATTGGCTACAGCTAATTGGCTACATGGTACAGTGTGCTGTGATTGGCCCAGGTACAGCTGTTCTTTCATAACTGGTTTGTTGACACTGTGATCACATAATCTCCAGGCCCCAAAGTACTGGGATCCACATTCCGCTGTGTCCAGTGGGAGGGGTGCACTGCGCACCCCTAACCTGGAGCAGACGTACATTTACATGATCTGTGCCACCTGCCCACAGTAAAAGTACTGTGGATGGTTGTCAAGTGGTTAAAAAAAGGATATTATATACAACTAGCATTTATAACTGTAATCTATTCTATGACGCTAGATTATTGCTTGGAGATCCCTGATCAGGCTGTTGGCATCCTGTAGGATGGATGCGGTTGAAACAGTGATAGTGTAGGCTGGGGATAGGTTCGTCCAGACCCAAAGCATGCAAGAAAAATGAGAGGTTTCCTGACTGCTGCACACTACACCCAGCCATGTGGTAGACAGGTAAAAGCAGCCTTAGATCAGTGCACCAAGGCCATTAGCCCCGCCCCAGGGCTTAACCATGGGCGGGGGTAAAATGTTTTGGGGGCATGGCCTTGATAGACTGAGCTGAGGCTGCTTTTACCTGTCTACTACATGGCCAGGTAAGGTGTGAGAAAGTTGGAAAACTCACATTTTAATCTATCCTTGCATTAACCTGAGCAGGAATGAGATGGGAACATTCTGAGTCAGTCTGGGCTCTACTCTTTTTTCCGATTCTGTCAGACAATACTTTAAATACACCTACAGAAGGAGAGAATAATGTGATGACCAATATGATGCTTCTTCCTTCGTTCTCCAGTCACAGGCCGGGGACAGGCTGGTGCTTAACAGCAGCAGAAAAATGTGAGTTCACTGATCTGGTCATGCTGTCTGGCAAAGGTAACTGGGTTACAAAACTATCTGCACACAATTACAATGACAGTTAAAACAGTATGCATATATATTTTACCTGTGTGTTTAATGGTTTGTTTGGAGTTCAGCTTTAATGTACAAGCAGCAATTATAATCCCACTGTGAAGTATAGCAGGAAACTTGTCCTGCAAATAACATCATCCTTCCCATTTCCATATCCCTCTCATCTAAACCATAAAAAACACCTAATATAGCTTTAAGCAGTTCTGCATGAGGAATCTGTGTGTCTGGTGCTTTTCATAGGTGGTCTACAGGCAATTGCAGAGCTCTTAGAGGTAGACTACCAGATGCACAGAATGACCAGTGATCCACTCAGCCTGGCTCTAAGACGATATGCAGGAATGGCCCTTACTAACCTCACTTTTGGGGATGTGGTGAACAAGGTGAGAATTAGATAATATTTTTAAAGTAGAATTAACATTATTTTAGAACTCATTTATAAATATGTCAATGACAACCCCTTGTTGCCCTTTCGCAACCAATCAGAGTCTTCCTTTTATGTAATATGTACAACAAATAAAATCTGGAAGCCATATTTATTTTTGTGAGGCAAAGCGGATATTTTTGTTTTTATGCACGACTGAACCATAGCAATCTGAACTGCTTTGACCACTATAGCCGTGTTTATTCTTTTATGGATGTAATTTATTATATGTAAAACTTTTTTTTCTTGAATGCAGCATGCATTATATGCATTATTTATAGCAACACTGAGGGTATAGTAAACTTCTTGTACATAGACCTACAGTAAAATAGAGTCAAATGGATCTTAATTTTACAAAAGGTGCAGATGTATGTGTTTTCAATTTCAAATTTCACAACTTTCCTCTTTTTATGACAGGGGTGTCCAATCTGCCGCCCATGGGCAGCATGCGGCCCTAAACTGCTATGAATGCGGCCCAACACAAAATTGTAAACTTACTTACTTAAATGTTGATTTTTTTTTATTTTTTGTAAACATACATTTACACTTAGTGAACACATGTGGCTGAAGAAAAATTTGACAGTGTTACTTGGACTTTCATAAGTTTTATCTTCCCAAAGAAAAATATTCCACTCTTCACAGTAATGCCTTATTCATGTCATGGGTTTTTGGCAGCACCTATATTTTTGAGCAATTATTTTTGAGGATGAAGCATGCGAAACGCATAATTAGAACCAAAATATCTGATGAGCACGGATTGAGATATTGATGTGTTTATCAAAAACAGCGCCAAATCTCACATTAGTTTTAAGTAGCTCTCTTTTGCCAGTATAATAAAAATATTACTTAAAAAATTAAGTTTTAGATTTTTTACATTATCTGTATCAGTGATTGTTAACCTCTTCACGCTGAGCATACGCATATATGCGGCCTCTCGGCAGCCGGGCCTTGATGCTAAACGGCCACATATTTGCGTACCATTTGTAAACAAACGTGCTGAGAGCGCTCGCCCTGCGCAATCCCACCACATGTGTCGGCATCCCATGAAAAGGTCCCAATCTCTCCTTGCGATCAGGACATTTCCAATCATGTGACTGCAGTGACAGCCAATCACGGTGGTCACATGAACCTAAACCCCGCCTCCCGGCATCAGAAACCCATTAAGGGCTGGGAGGCGCCAGAGTGAAGGAGTTAAATTGTGATCTGCCTGACTTTTTCTGCTCATCACCTATCATTATTGTTAGTGTATTTTATGTGTGGCCCAAGACAATTCCTCTTATTCACATGTGACCCAGGAAAGTCAAAAAGTTGGATACCCCTGATGTATACAAAATAATGACAGTTGTGTTCCTTGCTGTGCTTCAAGTCTGATCATTGGCCTTGATTTACAAAACACATGTATCATACATAAAGTATCTAATTTAGCAGTATGATTTTTGTATGAATTTTATTGTTTAGTAATATAATTTGATTCCTCAAAGAGGGAAATGTTTAAACATGTTAACATGTAACATTTTCAGCTGTGTACTAAAATTCAGAAATTATTCCCTTGTATTATTGTTAATTTTCAAAACACATGTATCATACATAAAGTATCTAATTTAGCAGTATGATTTTGTATGAATCTTATTGTTTAATAAAATAATTTGATTACTCAAAGAGGGAAATGTTTACACATGTTAACCCCTTGACGCCGACGTAACACAAATATGCGGCCTCACGGACCTGGGCTTTTTTCCGTGGGGCCGCATATTTGCGTACCTGTCTTTGTGCTGGGAGCGCGCCGCTCGGCGCGCTCCCAGCACCAAGACCGCGGTGTCACTGAGAGCCCCGGGTCCCGTTCTAACGATCTAACGATCGGGACCCGGGACTCCCGATTCCGGGTCACGTGATCGCTGTGATAGCCTCTGATTGGCTATCACAGTGATCAATCACTGTGCAGCCCAGCCCCCTTGTTTTCTCTCTCTCTATGAATGGAGAAGAGAGATACATTGTATCTCTCGAACTCCTGACACAGAGAGAGAAAAAAAAGTTTGTAAAAAAAATAAATAAATAAATAAATATTAAAAAATAAAAGAAAAAATAAAGAAAAATACCTAGATCAAGGTTTGATCTAGTTCAGTACCAGGGTTAGTGTTTGGGTCAAAGGTCAGGGTCAAAGGTCAGGGTCAAAGGTCAGGGTCAAGGGCAAAGGTCAGGGTCAAAGGTCAGGATTTAAAAAAAAAATTGGTATCAGTGTCAGTTAGTGTTAATGTCAATGTCAGTGACAGTGTGTTTTATATAAAAAAAAAAGACAAAAACAAAATGCGCACTGTTGTTTCTGGACTGTACTACGGGTACAAACAACAAATAACATACACATATATGGTATCGCTGCGATCGTCAAGAACTGGAGAATGTATTTTGAGTTGTTCTTTGGTGGTAGGTTATGGTCGTAACAAGAAACACACAGTTAAATTTAAAAAAATGATTTTTTTTACTATTTTGGCCCAGTTTTCCTTTAATAATAAAAAAAAATTAGGAGCTATCCATGACCATTTACCACCAAATGAAAGCCCAATTTGTCCTGAAAAAAACAAGGTATAATCCACCTGGATGTACAAAGTAGTTGTGACGATATGTACGGTTTTACTAACACGTCAACGTTGCAGAATTGTGCTTAGGCATTTAGATTTGTTTTACCCTTAGGCGTGAAGGGGTTAACATGCAACATTTTCATCTGTGTGCTAAAATCCAGAAATTATTCTCCTTAAACTCCAAATCCAGCTTGGGTAGACAGTCCCCCTGGCAGCCACCTTTGCTCTGTTATACACCTCTTTTCTAGGTGTATTTTGGATAGTCACGTGACAGGCACAGCCCTTTTTCTAATCTGTTTTAGTCCAGTGTCGGAGGGTCCTAAGCACGGGCGGACTGACAACTCATGGGGCCCCTGGGCAATAGGGGATCTTGGGGCCCCTGTGCCCTCGGCCACATTCAAACCACACCCAAAAAGTCTATGAAAGGTACCAGGGGCATCTCATGGGGCCCCCTATTGACCCCGGGCCCTCGGACAGTGCCCGAGTGCCTGAATGGTCAGTCCACCTCTGGTCCTAAGCGATGCAGAGAGCTACACTGATATAATGCCAGCATTTGCCTGTGAGTCCAAGGAATTGTGAACTCACAGAACCAGAGAGTTTGTGGGTTGAATGACTTTGGCCGTCATTTAATCCAGAAGTGTTCAGGTGCTAGTGTATTGTAGGGAGAAATTTTTTTTGTTTGTTTGTTTTATGTTTAATTAAAATAATTGAACTGGAGTTAGACTTTAATTATGAAAAGTTACTGTTTGCTCATTACTTTTTATGCTTATTTTGTCTATGTAGATAGCAATAAGGTGAAATACCTTATTCCACACATCTGCAGGCTTTTTCCTCTTTGTAAAACCAAGCCCCAAGGCCACTCCTCTTTGCTGCCTCTTTGTACATGCGGTTGCTGAGGGCCCATGTACATCCTGGGAGTAATAGAGAGTAGAGGAGAGCACCGGCTGCCTGGGGAAGCAAGGAATAATGGAAGAATCATGCTTATACCTATCCCACAGAAGGAGCGAGCATTCACTCTTGATATATGGAGGGGGCTCACGGCAGGGATAGCATTTTTTCCAGCACTGAGTTCAGCTTTACCATTGCTTCATCTTTTTTACCTGGAGCAGCCTTGGGAAAAGGTATTACCACTTAAAATGTTCCACCTCTCTCGAGACATATCCAGGCATATCATATGGTGTAGCAAGCAAACTTGCACGCTCATGACATCTGAGGAATGGGGATACCAGTTCGAATACCCACTAGGCTTGGTTGTTATCTCTCAGAAGCAGGCAAAGATGCTTGAAATATTTTCTTAAAGAAATAATAATCCAGTGCAAATACTGTAACAGTATTGGAAAGCTCCAAAAAGATTGGTGCTTATCGTTCAGTTTGTTCAGTTCAGTTACATAAGATGAATGCTTAACTTGGACGTGATATTAGTAGTACTCTTATACTGTTATTTATTTGTTTTGTATATAAAATGGAAAGATCATTTAGTATAATATAGTATATATTAAAAAATACTTATGTATCTACATGGGGGAAGCCAAATAAACCCATAACTTACAGTATGTGGCATCTGCTTCCACCTTAGAAGTTCTGCATAATTATTTTACGAGATTTATTATTATACAGGATTTATAGAGCGCTTTACAAAATGAAGGCAGACATTACAGTTACAATACAATTTGGTACAAGAGGAATCAGAGGGCCCTGCTTGTTAGAGCTTACAATCTAAGAGGCGGGGGGATCAAGTGATACAAAGGGGAATAGCTGTGGGGAATGAGCTGATTGAGAAAGTAAAAACACAGTGCATTAGTTAAAAGCAGGATAGGCTTCCTTAAAGAGAAGGGTTTTCAGGGATCGTCTAAAGGTGGATAGATTAGGAGATAGTCGGACAGATTGGGGTAGGGAGTTCCATAGGATGGGAGAAGCTCGGGAAAGGTCCTGGAGGCAAGCATGGGAGGAGGTGACACAGGAACTAGATAGCAGGAGGTCTTGGGAGGACCAAAAAGAGTGGTTTGGTTGATATTTTGAGACCAGGTTGGTGATATAGCTGGGGGCTGAGTTGTGGATAGCTTTGTAAGTTGTTGTTAGTACTTTAATAATAATGATTGTTTCTTGCTGATCCTCTTATCCAACTGCTAGCCTCATATATGAAAGTTTCAGGTTTCAATTTACTGACCATTAGTAAATGATGGCCATTGCTGCTTACAGAATACTTTGGTTTCTTACATTATACTTTTTTCACTAGCAGGTATCATGTACAGTCTGCAACATCACATTTTATCCCCTGCTCAGCTATAGATTCCAGTAAGGGCTCTTTTTCCATGGTAGAGTTACCATACCAATATATATCGCCAAACTATGTTTAACCTAAAAAAATGCCCTCACTGTTCTGTGGAGATTGTACCTAGGCTATAAAAATATAAATTAATTTTATCTCCAAGATAAATTATTGCTGTCATAATTGGTAAAAATTGAAATCTCAGATACTGATCCAAGTAAAAATGGGCACCCATATTTACAAAGAAAAGACATGTTAAGGGATTACTGGCAACTAATTCAAGTGAAAAATTATATTTCATGTGAGAGGCAAACCCTTTGAAACTTGTTTTTCTATTTTTCCATTATGTTTGTGCATTGCTATTTAACATTAAAAAAGGCTATGTATTTGGATAATCTGTTATCCTAGTTCATCAGCATATGTTAAAGAGTTAAAGAGTTCACACGAAATTTTGAAAACAGTTGTATTTACCAACCTTCGTCTTCTCACAGGCCACACTATGCTCTCGGCGAGGCTGCATGCAGGCAATTGTTGCTCATTTGGCTTCAGAAAGTGAAGAACTTCAGCAGGTAAGAAGGTGTCTTCTATATGAATTATCATTCTAAGGTATTAGATCAATTTGAAGGCCTACAGTGTCAATTGTGTGTCTATTACAGGTGGCATCAAGCATACTAAGGAATTTGTCCTGGCGAGCAGATATTAACAGCAAGAAGATTCTGCGAGAAGTGGGAAGCGTTATAAGTTTAATGCAGTGTGCATTGCGTGCCAACAAGGTAAAGGGAAAAATTGTGTACTACACAATCTCACCTCATCTCTTTCTTCACACATCATATCTATTCGGAAATGATCACATTAGTTATTTTCCTAGTGTCTTCCCATTGCCACACTCTTGTGGGTGCACATTTTGTGGTCTTTGGGTCATGGTGAGTAGCACCTCAGCCGACATGTGCTTAAATATGTACACATTGTGCTGTTCTTCAATGTTGCCCAGTAGTTAGCTTCTAGGTCTTATAAAATTCTGGTATCAATGTACTCTACACCTGTAACACTGTTCAGTTTTCCTGTTTTAGGCTTTAGTAAATGCTCATTGTAGGCCTAGCCTGTGATACTTGCCTTGACCCTAGACTGTCCTGACTCCATGTCTCATATTATAGTCTGGTTTGACCCCATGGATGTTTGATAACCTGATGTGATCCTTGTCACTGCCTCTGGCCCCTTATGAGGATTCCTGACCTGATCATTTAGCTACATCCTCTGATACCACCGCTGACCTCTTAGATAGATCATAAGCCTATCTCTGATCTACAATTCAGCCACAAATCAAATTTGCAACTGCAATTGTAAAGTGAACAGTCTATTTTCATTTAGCAAATCAACTCCAAAGTCTTACGGAAAAGGTGTCTGCTGTAAGTGGAGAATGCTGTACAAGGCTCATCATATTTGAGCAGTTAGCAATCCATTGCATTAGCCAGATTGTTTTAAAGGTCTGCAAATATATACCAAGTTATTAAACAAATAAAAACAATAGTTTTTTTTTTTTATTAAAGACTTGTCATTTTCCTCCCTCAGGAGTCCACTTTGAAAAGCGTGTTAAGTGCTTTGTGGAATTTATCTGCTCATAGCACTGAAAACAAGGCCTCCGTCTGCTCAGTTGAGGGTTCCCTTGGGTTTCTGGTGAGCACCCTTACATACAAGTGTCAGAGCAACTCCTTGTCCATCATAGAAAGTGGAGGAGGTATTCTGAGGAATGTGTCCAGCCTTATTGCCACACGTGATGACTACAGGTAAATCAACTTTATCTCTTGATTACTCTCTTCACTGTTGCACTTTCTATTTCACTTTTTACTGTCATGTAATTGTAGCGTTTACCAATTTGTGGAATGTGTACCGCTGGCAGTACGCTTTCTTACTTTGGGTGATGAAAATGATTGGAAGACACACTTCTAGTCTGTAGCTAAATACCCGTTCTTCCTTGTTGGCTTGTCAACTGTCACGTCAAGTCAAGTGTGGGTACCCTCTTGTCTGAGACACCTAGCAGGCAGTAAAGGTGTGGAATCTAGTGGTCAAGTGTGGAGAAAGCAGTGCATTATAGACAGGATCTCCTAAAGGGATTGGTGTACATGTATAAGAACTGGATTTAAATCAGAACAGAAAAGATGACATATATATTGTATACTTCAAAGACAAGAAAGATTTACAGAATGTTCTTTGACATCAAAGGTCACAATCTAAATGTCATTTCAGAAGAAGGAAGAACACTTCCTTACATTGTTAGTCAGTGAAAAGGAAAAATGCTCCCTTATATTGGTGCTCAGGAGGAGGAATTCTCCCTTATGTTTGTGGTCAGTAGAAGGAAGCATGCTCCTTTACATTGGTAGCCAGTAGGAAGAACAATGCTTCCTTGCGTTGGTGGTCATTAGAAAGAAAAAATGTCCCCATAAATGGGTGGTCAGTTGGAGGATAAATCCCTCTACATTGGTGGTCAATGAGAGGAGGAATGCATCTCCTACATTGGTGGTCAGTGGAAGAATTCCCCTTTATCTAGGTGGTCAATAGAAGGAAGATCTCTCCCTTTACATTCAGAACATTGCCTTATAAAATAAGCAGGGCTCCCTTCTGGTCAGTAGAAGGAAGAATACTCCCTTATGTTGGTGGTCAGTAGGAGGAAGAATGGTCCCCTAAGTTGGTACTCAATAGAAAGAAGAATGCAATCTTATGCTGGTGGTCAGTAGATGAATAAATCCCTCTTACATTGGTGGTTAGTGAAAGGAAGGATGTCCACTTACGTTAGTGGTCAGTAGAAGGAAGACTTTCCATTTATACCCACTAATTACCCACTACCCATCAGTACGGGCCATAGGAAGGAAAAGAGCACTGTCTGGCAGGACAAAGTTGCCAGTGACAGGATTACTATGCAGAGCAGGGTAAATACTCACCTGGATCCGAACGTTAATTCCTTGCTAGCAGGATTAGAGGCAGGTATCTTCAGCCTACACGCACACAGACACACACACACTAAACACATACACACACACACACTACAAAGACACACTAACATGCACACAATAAATACGCACACACTATAAAGACACACTAAAGCTGGACATACAATCTGACTGTACAATCTCTGTAATATGTAAACTGTAATATGAAAACAAAGTTAAACAACTGATTACAATAATATCATATCAGGCCTTTGCTCTACATACTTGATGGCGTATCTAAAGGAGATTGTATAATCAGATTGTATAGTGAATGCCTTTCTGTCAGAGGTCTCTCTCAGCAGCCTCTCCCTACAGCTGCCTCTGCTACTGTCTGACTGAGCCCTAAGTGACTGTGGCATTTCCTGGGAGGAAAATGCATCAGGTCCCTACAAAGCTTGTGAGATGTACATAGTGCTGGAGGGTGGCAGCGGTAGATCACTCTGTAGGGGAAAAAGCCAGTGGTTGCTTTCTTTGGACACTAGTGGTCACTGTGAATTCCAAGTGAACTAGCCGAAGAAGTCCTGGTGGCCAAAAAACTACCACATACGAGCTGTCAGGGCAGGACAAGACAAATATTTCACCCCTTTTGTTTCCCACTGGGGTCCCTTCTGCCTTGAGCCCCATTGCAGCCCTGTTGACTATTATGATAGTAGTCTACTGGATGTGGGTTCTATCTGCTCTTAATTCCCTTACAGTATTATTGCAAACTTGTAT
Organism: Staurois parvus; assembly: GCF_062004578.1. NCBI lineage: Eukaryota > Metazoa > Chordata > Amphibia > Anura > Ranidae > Staurois > Staurois parvus. The sequence continues at coordinate 284,543 of NW_028318337.1, read as the reverse complement.
ATGTAAAGAACTACTTAATCACATAATGTTTGCTGATAGAGCCTTTTTTTTTCTTTTCATTTTTTGCACAGTTTATAATATACATTTTAGACATGAAAGCCCAAACATGATATATTTTGTGAAAGTACAGACTCTGGAAAATAAAATGGTGGTAGCTGCAATTTTTCATGTGACACAATATTAGTTCTACTGTTTGTTTTGCCCATTTTTTTTTAAACCATCTGTTACCCATATTTTCAGTAAAAATAGATAGAAAACATACATTTCAGTGCATACAAACACAACATATTACCCAATTTTTGCATTGAGGGCTGCATTGAGAAAATAGACACCAAACATGTCAAGCTTTAAAATATGTACATGCCTGTGACAGTGAGAAACTATGGTACCCAAATACCTAATATATGTGGCACAAACGTTTTTTCATATGCAGGCACACTCGAAACATGAGTTTACACCTGTAGGTGCATGCTTTAAAAATATTTGATTGATTTGATCAAATTTTAATTTTTAAAAATTCTTTTATTTTTTTTTTCACTTAAAGTAGTATTAAATCTGTTTTTTCATGTAACGCATTAAGCACAGAAAAATTTAAATTCCACAGTAAGCTATTTATTACAATTCTTACCCCAGCAGTATACAAAATTAAATACTGTTGGCTCCTGCTCTCCCAGTGCTGCTTCTCTGAACTTCTGATCTTCAAAAGAAATAGTTATCAGTGTACAGCATATTCTTTTAGCTTGCAGAAGGGAGAAGGCAGGAGGAGGGAGGAACAGGGGTGTGCTTTGCCACCTTAGACTAAAGGACTATGAGGTTCTATTAATGCACAGTGTATGGAGACACAACTCTAGTCCCTGCATGCAAGGGTGACTCTAAAGGCTGCTGCAAGTGAAAGGATCCACCCTGAAACAGGAAACTTGGGGCAGTGGTCATGGCACCATGCACAGGCAAGGATTAAAAGATAAAGAAGTTGTATACTCAGTAAGTAATTAAATCAGCTGCTAAAAACTATTAAAAACCTAGGGTTTAATATCACTTTAACTTTATTACTATCACAAGGGGGCTCATAAATTCCCTTTGTTATAGCATAAAGCAAATCGCAAGTTCTTTTTTAAAGAGACATCATGGGGCAGCATGTTACTCTTCATGTGGAAGTGATTGGGTGGCATTATTGTTTGTGAGAATGAAAACAAACTTCCAGCTGCTGTAGCGATGGGATAGCTCTGCCTCAGATTTATGCCTTTACATCAATTGCAGTGAAAAAGTTAAACTATAAAGGTTTTGGAACATTCTAGTTGTATTTTTGCAAGTTTGTTTTTGAACTATTGTTTAAGAATATATATATTATCTCATTGTCTATACACAATCTTTGTTTTACCAATAACTATTTAATAAAGAGATTCTCAGAGCACAATGAGTTACCGAAGGGGACAGCTGCCTACTTGTTTTTCTCATTTTTTCTGACAGGCACTTTGACTGACCTGTCTGATAAAGGTCAAGTCACAGTTGATGAGTCATCCACCTGTGTGTAAATTCAGGATTCAATAAAATGAGAGCCTGGAAAATTTTAAATTGCTGGCTAAAAAAAATAAGAATGCAAAATATTAATAAAATTTCATATTTACGTGACTAAAAAAATATTTTTTGTTAATCATTTCTGCAGTCTTAGACATAATACATATGGAAACTATGTACACAACCATACTTTTTATTTAAAAGCCTTTAGAATTACTTAAATGAATATTTGCAACTATATATGATGTTATGTGTCATAATGTTGACTTTTTAAGACATTCTTGGCCATACAGTGTTTTTACAGTATAATACCCTTGAACTGTATACCCTTAGGCTTCTTGCACATGGATGCAATAGTTTACTGATGTTTATACACAGAATCCTAAAAAATGCTTAATAATGGCATGCAATGCCAAGCTGCGGTTTCTAAAGCGAGCAAAATCCTCTCTTGTATTAAAATGGGTATAGACTCCAGAGAGCGAGATATCATCTTACCCCTGTACATATCATTAATAAGACCTCATCTGGAATATGCAGTTCAGGTTTGGGCACCAATTCACAAAAAGAACATTGGGGAACTGGAGAAAGTACAGAGATGAGTGACCAAACTGATAAGAGGCATGGAGGAGCTCAGCTATGAGGAAAGTTAAGAGGAACTGAATTTATTCTCTCTTGAGAAGAGGAGATTAAGGGGAGATATGATCAACATGTATAAATACATCAGTGGTTCATATAGTGAACATGGTGTAGAGTTATTCACCCCGAGGTCATCACAGAGGACAAGGGGGCACTCTTTACGTCTGGAGGAAAAGAAATTTAATCAGCAAACATGGAAAGGTTTCATACTATCAATGGTATAGGATTATAACTTTTTTTTTTTGGTTGAACTGGATGGACTTTTGTCTTCTTTTCAGCCAGATTATGTAACTATGTAACTACTGTACCTAATCTTGTTGACAAAATGTTCCGTAAAGATCTTGCGTAAATGTGTATATTTGTATACATGCTTAAAATTCTTTTTCATCCTCTTCTAGTTGCCAGTGTTGCAATAAAATAAATATTCTGTATGTGCATATGTAGATGTATAAATGCATATGCATAAAAATTACTGCACTCAAATGTTACATTTTCTATTTTTATATTACAGGCTCTGTACTGATTGCTGTATTACTGATCTTTTTGCAACTATGTGCACTGTACCATTGACAACAATGTACCTGTGTTCAGATCAGTAAAAAAATTGTTTTTTTCTCCCGTGTTCACGAGACCTTAAAGGTATATGGAAAACAAGAGTAATACTGAAGCTAATATGTATCCACCTCTAAGTATTTGTGTTTCTAATCACTTGCAGTAACTCCTATTGACAGTTGATGCAGAACAGCAGGGGACTGTCTGTGGCCACCATGTGAGAGGTTCTTGTGAGATAGAACAGTGTATTCACTGGTATTTTGCCAAATCTGATAACATTTAAAGCTTGTTTACCCCACAGTGCTAGCATTAGCATGTGCTGGCATCCATTTTTTTAGATTGCACTGAGCAGCACTTCTATGCATTTTTACGTTTTTTGCAGTGCTTTTTTTACACAAATAAGCTTTTTGTTTTATCCTTGGGTTGGGACTGCACTGGACAACAGTGCTGCTGGTGTGGACAAGCTCTTGCAGATTATGTAATTGGTGGTACTTAATGGGCATGTTTCCATAAGTCGTTCTCCCTGACTATTTCCTGTATTATCACACTGCAGCAAGACAGCTTAGTAGTACTCAATTCTTGAATAGAAGATTAAGCCAGTGAAAGGTATAGAATTTACATGAGGTTGACATTTTGATTTAAAAAAAATTGAGTACTGTCTGTGATACTTTTTTTATTTGCACTAACATACAATTTACAGGACAAGCTTTCAGGGTATGTCCCTTCTTCAAGGTCCAAGCAGTACTGCTTCACAAAGTTTTAGCAGAATGTTAAAAAAAGACAATCTCTGAGGGAAAATAAAAACAAAAAAAAATGTACACAGCAATGGTAATAAAACTAGGATAGGTAGTGAGATAACAGAGGATGTAACGCTGAAAGAAATATTTCAGCAACCCCCAATACTGGCTTTCAGACAACCCCCCAACCTCAGACATAAACTAATCAGTAGGAAACTTCATTCTGATTATGAAGTCACAAATAATGGAACCAAACCCTGCAATAAAAAAACATTGCAAACTGTGCAACCAAATTAATCCATCAATAAGTGTCACATACTCAAAATAGGCCGTCAATATTACAGGACCATACAACTGCACCTCTAGTAACGTTGTGTACCTTATCCAGTGCAAAAAATGTAGCAAAGGATCTTACTGAAATAAATCATGTAGCGCTACCCAAATTAAATTATATAAATAAATTCTGAAGTGAAAAATAGTGAAAATATTATAAAAGTGACCTGATCCACATGAGATCCAAATAAAGATACTATTAGTGTATAAAAGTGACCTGATCCACTAGGAATCCTATTGTGAAAAAGGTGATCAGCAATCCACTAAATTGATAACAATAACTAAAGTGTACACACCAATATTCTCACAAAGTATAGCGTATACGTGAATTGATCCTAAATTGGATCTACAGTAATGGTGAACAATTAAAACAATAAGACTGAATAGTCCAAATGGGACTAATAAATGAACACTGTCCAAAATAGGACTACAGACCGAAAAAACGCACACACATCCAGGAGACAACTCTTTAAATAAATGTGAAGTCACTTACTAACAGAAGAAAAATGTCCCCCACACAACAAATATCTACCCAAACACATAAATTATGTGAAAAAGATCCAAACAAATACCACGTGACAATCAAAATAAACACAGAAGTGAAATAACACACCGTGTCACACTAAATACGATGAACATGCATAAATAATAAACGCATGACACTATAAAATATATATAAAGGTGAAAAATGTCCAAATTGGTGTTTAAACACCACATAGTCCAGTGTATAAAATACTTGTGCAAGTGGATATTGGATGTGTGTGACCACAGGAGGAATTCCACAAATAGCTGAAATACCCGCTCACCTCCTTGCTTCGACCCACAAGGGTCAAAACACCTTTAGGATCACCAAACAGGATCCTCCATGTACAAGACTCCTCTGCCACTGCGCACCTGTCCCTGCGGCGATCTCCTTCTCAGGAATATACGTAATGGTGGCAAAATCCTCTCCAGGTATACAGGTGTGGTATAGCCAATTTCATATGGGGAGCTTGCTCCAAAGTCATTGGCAGCTTTGGTCATGTATTGACCCAATAATTCTCCATTGGTCACTCGAGAGGGGATTTTTCGGTCCAACTTCTCATACAAGAACTCTTCAACCCGTGCACTAGGATTGGGCTGCAAGAGAACCTCTGTCTGGCATAGGATCTTATCGATCCAGTTCTTTGTACTGTCATCTCTTGTCAATAGGTTCTCAAAGTGGTTATCCAGCTCAGTCTTCTCAGCTTGGCCAAGCTTCTCCTCTGTAAACTGCAAAGCTCTGGTGAAGAATATCCCAGCATCAGAGGTCAAAGTATCTTACGCTGGCAAAACAGGACAGAAGTTGCAAATAAGGATGAATTTGCACAGACATACCATCAAGGAACATAAAGAAGATGAGCTCTGCACACCTGTGGGACACCATTTCTAACAACTGGACCACACTAAGGAAGACCTTAATATCTTAGTTCTTAAAGGGAATGTCAAAACAATTCAGGAAAGGAAAACTTTTGAACTAAGAATGATAGTTCTATTTGATACAACAGCCTTAAATTAGACATGCATTTTCTCACTCATTATCCAGCAATTTAACAGTTTTACGACCCCCTCTGTGACTGTCATCCCCCCCAAGTCTATGCTTTTGCTCTGTCTTATCTCACTGCCCATCATAGTTTTATTACCATTTGTTTGTGTTTTTTTCTCCTCAGAGATTTTTTTTTAACATTCTGTTAAAACTTTGTGAAATAGTACTGCTTGGACCTTGAAGAAGGGGACATACTCTGAAAACTGTATGTTAGTACAAAAAAAAAAGTATCATGGGCAGTACTCAATTGTTTCTATTGCGGTTTCAATCACTTCAAGCATGATTTTAAAAAAACACTGGAAAATCCCTGGCCCAAATGGCTTCTCCATTGAATTATATCAAACATATGCAGATGATCTTGTGCCCTTCTTCATGCAATGATTGTGAATTCATTATGGAATGGATCCCTTCCCTCAACGATAGTGGTGGTGCCTAAGCCAGGTAAGGACCCAGAATGCTGTTCATCTTACCATCCCGTATCATTGCGGAACGTGGATGCTAAACTGCTTACAAAGATTTCAGATCCCCGCTTGAATCTGTAATATATATATATATATATATATATATATATATATATATATATATATATTACACTCTCTGGGGGTGGTGGCATCTCTTGATGCTGAAAAAGCATTTGATGTAGTTGAGTGGCAATATCTATGGAGGGTACTGGAGTGTTTTGGGTTTGGGCCTAATTTTATTGTGTGGCTGCCGCTACTGTACCACAACCCAGTTGCTACGGTGAGGGTTAATGGTGTGCTGTCTGCTCCCTTCCCCCTACATCGAGGGACAAGACAAGGGTGCTTGCTCTCCACTGGCCTTTTTGCCCTAGCTATTGGTGACTCTCCTGTGCCAGGACCCCAGGGTAAAGGGAATTTCAGTTGGACCACTGCATGAGAAGATTTCCCTCTATGCAGATGATAGCATATTATGCCTTCATGACGCAGACTCGCTCTGCACTGGTTATCATATATCTGTTTGGTCACTGAAAAACCTGTTTGGTTGTCAATTTGAAAAAAACAGTCCTTTTTTTCCCTGCATCCCTTGGGTTCAGGAGGGGTGACACAGATGCCGTTACAGTGAGATGGAGGAGTTTGTATATTTGGGCGGTTTGGGGCAGGCTGGAGGCCTTGCAAATGTCATGCCTGACGTACTTTACCTTTTACTCCAGTGGGCAGAGTGAATTTGCTAAGAATGGTCTATGTACTGAATTTATTTAGAAACACTCCAGTGCTTGTACCTAAGGCTCTTTAATTTGGGCAGTACGGAGGTCTGCTTTGTATTGGCATGAGATTAGCATGGAGTACGCTCCAACTGCCCCTTTTTCAAGGGGACTTGGCTCTGCCTAACCTAACTACTTGGCAGCCGTACTTGGTAAGGTTCGTTGGTGGTTTAGTCAGTCTAAACACAACCTGGCGGTTACCTTGGACGCTGATCTTTTGAGGTCCTATGCCTCATTGAGTAACTTGGTGTATCGTGGACCCTGGGCCAACCCCTTGGTTACAGGATTATGGTTACTATGCTCAGAGTTTGCAGGCTAGAGAGGTTTATAGGGAGGACACTACCTACTCACTTCACATTCCCCTTTGGGTTAATCCGCAGTTACGACACCTTTCACACCTTTTAGATTCCCAGGGGTGGGCATCCAGAGGGATTGTGGCCCTAAAGCATGTTATCATGGATGGTAGATTCTCCTCCTTCACAGTCCTACGTAAGACATTGGCATTATCGGCCTCCATGCACTTTAGATACCTACAATTGAGACATGCTGTTGCGTCCTAATTTCCAGAACCAATTATAATGAAATCAGATACAGTGGAACATTTGTTAACATCGAAGGTGATGGGAAAACCACTGTCTTCCATTTATCTTTAGTTATCAGTGGCGTACATCTCTAGTACCACCAAACCTTTGACAAATGGAAAGGTGACATCCCTGACCTTACTGATGAGGACTGGGAGGACTGTATAGGTTCCTATACTACTAACTCTGCGCTAGAGAGAAATTTATCCAAATAAAGTTCTTGCATAGGGTCTATTACACCCCACAGAGGTTGGCTGCAATTTACCCAATGGTTAGTCCTCTTTGTACAAGATATCACTCCTCTACTGGCACCTTCTTCCATATGGTGTGGCAATGCTCATTTGTTCACTCTTATTGGGAGTCTGTGGTTGATGCTCCAAATGATCTTGGTGACTGGTCTCTCCAGATGGACCCACAACTGATGTTACTGGGAGTTATGGTAGATGAAACTGTTTTTGTCCATTGAACTCTACTATGCTCACAGTGTACTCCACCCACAGTACATCGTTGGAAATCTACAGTGAATGTGGTTCTGCCACTTTACAAGTTGACATATGAGAGCAGAAACTGTCCGAAAACGTTTGACAAAATATAGTCAGCTTGGATTGATGCATATGGTTCAAAAATACCCGATGGAGTGTATTTGTTGGGGGTGTTGGACATGGCTTCTTCTCCCTGAATTTCTCTCCTGTTTTTGGTCTCCCCCCTTCCCCCTCCCATGGTCCCATTCCCCCCTCCCTTCCCCATCCCCCCCTTCTCCTTCCTCTACTACCCCCCCCCCTTTTTTTTCTTCCTCTCCCTCCTCCCTCTCCTTCCTTCTCCCCCACCCCTTCTACCCTGACATTGCTTGGTGGTAGAGAAAGTTTTCCTATTACTTAAGCTACAGTCTTCCTGAAGTGTTATGCTGGTGCAACTGTCTGGCAGAGGTCAATAGATGGACGCTGTATGCGTCAGTTTAAGATTGATGTACAAGTTTTTGACGTATCACCTATTATGCAAACCTGACTGTATACCGTACTTGTCTTTCTGACTTTAGTGTCATACAGGGTAATTGTATTAAGACCTGATGTATCTTTATCTAACTCCAACATATGGCCTACTTGAGACGGGTTAAATTGTGTTGTACCGTCAGTGATACCTTTTGTTAACCTGTGCATTTTTCAATAAACGTTTACCTGTTGAAAAATGAATATCCATCATTAGTAGCATTTAATAAATAGAGGCTGTTCAGCTTTTTTTTTAAAGTTGATATTGTGAGAAAGGGATTGTCATCTGTGTCGTTATTTGAGAGATTTCCACTAACTTTCTGTCAAAGGGTGTCACCAAGACAAGAAGATGGGAGAAATTCTGCAGTAGGAACACAGACAGCAAATGGAAGTTTGTGGCCTTTACCCTTAATCAAAAAATGGTGTATTTTATGGTAATTTGTGACTCCATTGGACCTCTTTCCACTTACTTTCTGTCCCAGGGATGGGGAACAGAGTGTACAGGAGAATATCTCCATTGGATAAAGCAATAGCAGCAAAATATTGCAAAAGTAATATGATATTCACCAAAAAGTAAAAAGGTTTTGACTGAAGCTGGGTTTTAAGGTACAGCTGTAATTTGAGTGCATTTACAGTTATTTAATTCACTCCTGCCTCTAACCCCACTACTAGTCTACAGGACACACTAATGCCATATTGGAACCAGAAATCCAGCACACTCCAGAGAAGTGCATATTTGTCTTTTTTGCAGGGAGTCCATTTAGTGCATTTTTGTTTTTGTAATAGATTTGCCATAAAGCAGATGTCACGACAAACAGTTGAAATACACCTATGTAAACTGTTTCCACACAAAAATATTAGAATTCTGCACAGGCATTCTTATGATTTACCTAACTTTGCAACAGCATATATTTAAAGGTGACAGTGTTATACAAAACCTCTAGTCACAGTATCACCATGCATGCCTTTCCGCTGTATGGATGGAGCGGAGGTTTACAAGAATATTGTTCCTCTGTAGGTTCTGTAGTCGCCACAGGGAGAGCAGATGTCTGAATGGATGGTGCAATCCCCAGTGACCTTTAGCGGCTATCTTAGATAGGGCAACCCTTATACACATGGGACCCTGCCAGGGTTTGGCGCCCTTATGTGAGTGATGAGGGTAAGGATGGGTACCCTACTGGTTAGGGTGAGAGAAATAGGTTCCTGCATGAGGAGAGACAGAATAGGGACATTGCTGTATTCCTTTTCTATATCCTGGTCACTGGAGCTGCTGCCGCCATTCTCTTGCCAGCCTAAAAGAGCCACTAGCTGCAGTTTGCCAATCAACCACCCCTCCAACAGATAGTGTCCTGATAAATTAGGCTCTACATGCAATAGAGCCTTTCTGTGTACCTAATCGCCACTGCATTTTATGTGGCAGTGCGTGGCAAGCTGCTAAAAACTTGTGATTCCCTGTGTGACGTCAGCTGCAACATTTCTGGACTATTGCCCTATCTGGACCTATGCTGTGTTAGAGCAGAGTAATAGTCATTGCAGTGCTATCATAAGTACCAGTGTTACTGATGTATTCCTGTGACTATTTTTTTCAAAATACAAGAATTTAAACCTATAGTTATTGTCTGTGTGAGTGATCCCCAGGTACCCAATGGTACCACAACTCCTGGCACACCCACATTCTGTATAACAGCTAGTCAAGCCATATATACATTAGTATACCCATATCTATATCTGACTAGGATTATGTATATACTGTACATAACACTGATTGGAAAATGCTTTAGACTTTGTTGTCCACCTTGGTATCTGTATTTCACACCAAATTAAAACAAGTCACATGTATTGGTCATATGTATGGTCCTTATTTATTGGCACTATCTGATCTAGGAGTTGATAGACATCAACTTTATTATATTGCTAGTAGCAGCTATCCTCTAACTACCTTGGTCAATAATGTTCTTTGTAATGACAAACAAAATCATTATTGGACAGAAATTATCTTATTACTATGCTGACATATTATATTAACATCAGTCATTTTACTCAAAGAATAAATACTTTTTAAAAAAAAAATAGAATTTGTTAACAACGTAATAAAATATATTTTTTGTTTTGTTTTACAGGCAGATACTGCGTGAGCACAACTGTCTCCAGACTTTATTGCAGCACCTGAAATCCCACAGCTTGACTATTGTTAGCAATGCATGTGGGACACTTTGGAACCTATCTGCTAGATGTCCTCAAGATCAGGAACTTCTCTGGGATTTGGGTGCTGTCAGTATGCTACGTAATCTCATCCATTCCAAACACAAGATGATTGCCATGGGAAGCGCAGCTGCTTTGAGAAACCTGCTTGCACACCGGCCTCTAAAATACAAAGATGCTTCTGTAATTTCACCAGGATCTTGCATGCCTTCACTATACATGAGAAAGCAGAAAGCTTTGGAAGCAGAGCTTGATGCAAAGCACTTGGCTGAAACTTTTGACTCTATGGATAAACAAGGACTAAAACCTCAACCAATTAAGGGCCCTTTACGGCACATAGAGAGTCTAGTAAAAGATTATGCTTCAGATTCTGGCTGTTTTGATGATGATGAAATACCAAACACTTCCATCAGTGCTGAAACAGGGAATTCCTCTGTACTATCTATGTACTTAAACTCCTCCTTTACTCAGGGGCAGAATGTGCCAAGAACTGGGTCTTTGAGGAAGGGTCTAGATACAGAGAAAGCCAACAGCATTAAACCAGATCACAGGAAACCACAGGATGAGATCACTATTGCTGACAAACTGGCAAGTTGTACAGTGGCAAAAATAGAACGTTTGGTAGAAGATATCTCCACAATGCACACTTCCTCTGATGACAGTTTCAGTCTTAGCTCTGAGGATCATTGTGTTGACTGGCCCTATGGCTCTGATGAGCTTCATGAAGCAAGGGCTCAGTCATGTTCTCCTTGTAGACTATCAGAGAACAGTGGCTTAGTAAGGAGAGAAAACCTAAGCAGGGCTCAAGCCCTGTTGCGCTTGAAAACAGCTTACACAAGTCTCTCTAATGATAGTCTGAACAGTGGAAGTACAAGTGATGGATACTGTCCTAGAGAACATATGAAGCCTTGCAGTAAAGCTGCATTTATGGATTACAAGGAAGACTTGCAACGGTATCAGAAACGTCCTAGTCGGCTTGATTTAAAAAATATGTTCAGCATAAAGTCTGAAAGAAATGACATGGATGGTCATGTTAAAGAAGAGCAGAACAAGGAAGAACAAAGTGGACAAATCAGTTCTAGAAAAAGACAGCTATCTATCCCTGGACTGAAGAGCATGGCTTTAGAACAGGCACAAGAAGAAACTACTATGGACAATTCCAGCAACAAATTTCCTGTAGACACCTCTGTGCATACCATAAAACTTTCTCCTTCTTATAAGCATATTTCTGGACTTGACAGCTTAACAAAGAATGGGACTGGATTTTCTGGTAACATTTTGCATCAGACACTTTCCATGAAGAAAAAGGCTTGGTTGCACCCATCACAAACGCCCGATACAGTTTCAAAAGCTTTAGAAACAGCCTCTGCTCATTCTTCCTCAAATGGAGAGCAGGAGTCACTGCAAAAATATGCAGTTGAAGGGACTCCAATATGTTTTTCTAGATGCAGTTCCCTCTCCTCCCTTTCATCTGGAGACAACCTCTTGGATGGACCAAGCCGGAGTGAAAATGAGATAGACAGTGACTCCTCCTTGGAAATTCTTGAGGTAGAAGATGGCCAAATGGATCTTAATAGGTGCAATCGAGGTAGACAGAAACTTATGGAGAAAAATGGTGTTTCTCCTAGTTCATCTCAGCCTATTGCTATTCCCCCAACAAAGCCAGAAAAACATTTCCTCCGGGACCTTTCACCTTCAAGAAATGAAGATATGACACCATCAAGCTCCTCAGAAAACTACATTCAGGAGACACCATTAGTAATGAGTCGTTGCAGCTCAGTCAGTTCTTTAGGAAGCTTTGAGAGTCCTTCTATTGCTAGTTCAATTCAAAGTGATCCATGTAGTGAGATGATCAGTGGAACAATAAGCCCCAGTGAGTTGCCAGACAGCCCTGGACAGACCATGCCACCAAGTAGAAGCAAAACCCCAAGTTTTGACCCCAGTAGCTACCAAGAAAAGGAGGCTAGTCAGTTCAACATTCAGTGGGAAAACAATGTGAAAAAGTTCATGGAGATAACTGATTTTAAGGAAAGATTCCAGATTCCAAGAGATATTGACTCAATGATTTACTTTACAGTGGAAAAACCTACAGAAAACTTTTCATGTGCTTCCAGTTTAAGTGCTCTTCCCTTGCATGAACATTATATCCAAAAGGATGTGGAACTTAAACTGATCCCCCCATTTCCTGAGAAAAATAGTTTGAACTTTGTAGCACATGAAAAATGTGGAGACAGTCATGAAGAAAGAATCCTGGGATTTATGAAAAAATCTGAAATTGATCTTGTTTCAGATGATGATATTGACATTCTGAAAGAGTGTATCCACTCTGCTATGCCCACAAAGCTATGTAAAATGAAAACATCAATGCTTTCTGGACACCTTGTGAATGCTCAGACCAAAAAACCAGTTCAGCTGCCAGTGTACATGTTGGTTCCTGCTCACACACAGCTGGCAGTAAATAAAGGCTTTGGTACCAAAAAGGAATTCATTACCGATAACTCTTCTTTCACAGACTCGGCAGAGGGAACACCTGTGAACTTTTCCAGTGCAGCTTCTCTTAGTGATGAAACTCTGCAGTATCCTATTAAAGAAAGTCAAGACATCAGACAAAGGCCAAGTAGTCGAATGCAAATGAGAGATGTAGGAGCAATGTTAGATAGCCATCATCAGAGAGAAGAGAGAACACTGTTTTCATCAGACAGTACTGCAGGCTCAGCAAAGATCAATACCAAATCTGGCATATCTAAAAGTGGTGCTTATACAATGAAAATACATCAAACAGCAGACACATTAAAGAGCACTGAAACACGCCATAGAAATTCTTCCAAATTTATTGGAAATGCTGAGAGAGTATCTGCTTCAGCTAGTCCCTCGAGACTAGAAATAAAGCAAGGAGAAAATGTTCATGGGAATTTAGCTTTCCAGTCTTTTTGTCATACTACACCAACAGAGGAAGCAGTATACTGCTTCTTTGAGGATGATGTTGGATTGATAAACTCAAGTAAAGATGTTCAGAGGATGAAAACTGAGCCATCTAAATCTCCAAGAAAATATCAGTATTCTGGAACAACAAAGCGAGAGGCCAAGGAGCCTGTAAGTAAAAGTAAATTGTCTACCTCTAAGTTCAGTAATTTTATAGAAGATGAGCCTATGCCTTGTTATTCTCTCAGCTCTTCAATGAGCTCCCTCAGTGACATAGAGCCTGTAAGCACGCAGTGTAAGTTAAATAAACCCATTAAAAATTTCTCTAGGCAACAAGGTTGGACATCTACTACTCGTACTGAGAGGAAAGATTCCTCAGCTAACCACACATCAGATGAAGAAAAAAGTTCTTCAGTGATGCCCAGAAAGAGAAGGCTCTCAGCTCGGAAAAGAAAGCACAAACCTAAAAATAATGAGAAAAAAGAAGTTCAGCTAACCACATCTGGGGATAAGACACAAGTAGGTGAAGACTTGTCTGATTTAGATAGTGTGGACTGGGAAGCAATTAAGGAAGGGGCTAACTCAATAGTTAGCTGGATACATCAAGCTGCAGCTTCTATTTCTGGAGAATCATCAGCTATTTCCAGAGGTCCATCTTTTGACTCCCTTATGTCTAGCCCTTCCATCTCCACCCGACAAAGTTTGTATGGACAGCACAAGCAAAACAGCGATAGGTCTCTGAGTTCCAAAAATGGGACTTCAAGTCAACTATCTAGTAGTAGTGAAGGCTCCAGAAGTAACAGAGGAAGGAGAGTATTTAATCAAGGCCAAAAGCAAACTTCTAATATTCCCATGGTCCTTCGTGGAAGGACAGTAATCTACATGCCAGCACAAGATAAAGCAACAGGTAGCAGGCAATGCTACCAGTATAATCAACCTCAGGAAGATACAAAAGTCACTAATTCTATGCGTTCTCGGAGTCTTCACCGCCTTGGAAAATCTGAAATTGCAGAGGAGATGACATTGCCAAAAAGAAGCGCAACACCTCCAGCTCGTATCAGTACTGTGCCATCTCACAACTCCTCTAGCAATCCCACACCTTCTCGAAAAGCACAATCCCCAGTGACCCCACCTTCTCCAAAGTCAAAAGGAGTAAGGAATCCTCAGACTCCTGGGAATAAAACTCAGAAGTCCCCTGTACGAATCCCATACATGAGGAAATCAAGTCCTCGAGCTCCACCTGGTCCATCCCCACTGGCTATAGAATCTTTGAGTGCTAGTTCTCGTCAGAGCCCCAGCAAAAGGCCCACTGCCCAAAATGGTCGTCTTAATCAAATGCGAAACAGTGAGACTGACAAATCAGGAATGCTGCGTCAGTTAACATTCATCAAAGAATCAGCAGGAGGAATGAAGCGACAACATTCTGATTTGTCTGTATCACAGAGACAACACAGAGTTCCCTCCCAAAACAGTGCTGCTTTACCTGCTGTTTTTCTCTGTTCCTCTCGCTGTGAGGAACTCAAAGCACACAAATCTCCCAAACCTAAATCTCCATCATCCCCAAGCCGTCCACCACGAAGAACAAGTTCTGAGAGTCCATCTCGACTTCCTGTCCGAAATATGCCACCACCACCAGAGCCTTTCAAAAGATATTCCTCTTCCCCTCACATTAACCTTCCATGGTCACGTGTAGAGGGAAAGCCAGGCCATAGCACCTCAAAAAATGAAGATAAAAGAGTTCCAAGGATTGACTCTTCTCCAGGCTCAGGGAGAGCAACTTGGAGAAGAATCCGTGATGAAGATATTCCACATATACTAAGAAGCACTTTGCCTGCCTGTGCATTGCCACTTTCTGAGGAGCACAGTGAGCCAAGAAGGAAAACAAGTGATGCTGTAGTCCAGACAGAGGACATCAACATAACCAAGACCAATTCCAGCACCTCACCTACAATAGAGAGTAGAAACAGGACCAGCATGAACTCTACAATTATGACAGAGTCAGGGAAGGGGACCTTATCTGTTGTAAACTTACCTACAAGCAGACACAGCTCCCCCAGTAGGGCAGCCAGAGTTACTCCATTTAACTATGTACCAAGCCCTATTGTAACAGCAACAAAGGAGACAGCTGGTAAAGTAACCAGTGAGTGATTACAGAGACAGGAAACAAGCTTTGTAAAGGTGCTCTGTTAAAATTGCACAGATTATGAGGTCAAGTTCCAGTTTGCAGGACCTGGATATTTTGGCTTGTTGCTTCCTTACTATCCTGCTGCTGACCCGCAAAATCGGTGCATGCTGAAAATGAGACATGCATCAGTTTATGCCACGTTCTGGAGGTGGTCACGTCATAGACTTTTGATGCAGATGACTTTGGCACTTTATGAATACTGACAAATCTGAATCTGTTCTTATGGGCAATAAAACAACTATCTGCCACTGCTCTATGTGCAAAACGTACTATTGGGGCTTGTTTGCTAGAGAAAAGGCTCTCCTACCATATATGACATGCTGCCAGATCTTTGATACCAGTACAAAGCAAAAATGTAAGATATTTGGGTAACCACAATAAATTTTGCATTGCTCCCAGGTGAAATTATAAAGCCATTCTCTTAAGAGAACATGTTTTCTTGAATTTTAATTGGTAAACCTGTTGAAAACCTTAAAAGTAAACCTGAAAATGCTTTAAAGCAAAGCCTTAATCTGTGTGTAGGCTGCATGATCATACACATTTCAAACGCTGTTATATACTGTAACCATAGCACAGCTTAAAAAAATGGGGAATATACCAGAAAATGGTAGAAAAGAGTGCTTGCTCTAAACCTGCAGACTGATAACGAAATTATAAATGCTTCAGCAATCTTTTTTCCCTATTGCCAAATTAAATGTATGTACATTTTACAAATGTTAAAGAGAGCAACAGACTATCACTAGTCCCAATAATTTTAATTCTGTACATTTGAACATTGTTTGCTTGTTTTTGCTCTTTTATGGTATACAAATAAGTATCCCACGTGCCAAGCTTTTTAGAATTTAATTTGTCACTTGTAGAATATCATATTCTATATTTAATTAGTCAAGGCTAGAAAGTGATGTCATACCCTAATGTGTATACCTCAGACTAATTCACTTTCATTGTGCTGAGAAGGACACATAGCAAATGTAAACACAGCTCCCAACCTGCAGCCAGTATAAATATTGCATATGGCTATGCAATGCTCTTCCCTCCTGATTTTTGCTTATTAGCATGGATCAATGGTGTAAATTGCTGGAGGTGTGCAGAAGGGAGGTTGTCAAGGATTCATTTGTAATGCTAGCACAAAGCAGCAGCTTTGCATTTCATTATTTTTAGCTTTATTTTATTGGTAGTAGAAATGTCAATTTTGTTTATTCTATATGAAATGTAAAAATAAAGTTGCAATTTATGAAAGTTACTGGTGTGTTCTGTTAGCTTATTAACTTCCCTCATTTTCAGGTCAGAATATGTAGAGCACCAAACTGGAAGTGAAAATAGCTCACAACTCAACCATGTTTCCCGTAAAGAAACTTCCAGTTCTTCAGGGGTATGATATGAGGTAGTATTATTTCTATGACTGTAACCTAGGCTGGAACAATGCTTTTAGCTTAGGTCACAGACTTTGACACAATTTCATTACCTCATTCATTCGCTGCAGCTGATGTCTGGGGAACATTAGATGGTGCATATTCAACATCACACCAGTGCTAGGCTGTTGTAGGACAACTCCAGGGATTTCTTCTTACAATGTTTGCAGTTTTCCTTGCTGGTGTGCTCCTTTACATCAGACTAGCGCTCTGTACCCAGGTTGAAGGTCTGTTGCTTCCAACTCCCCTTTCCCCACCTATAGCTGGTCTTTAATGAATTGTTGGACATCAAGCCGATGTCATTTTCACTCCCGAATCCAGGAAGTTGAAGTGTATTCAAGTTCCTCTGTGGCACATGTATCTGTGAGCCTTGAGGATACAGTCATATTACATAGTAGGGTGAGCATCCTGTTGGAGAACCTATTGTACAGTTGTATTTGCAGTCACCTTTGGCTGCGTAATGAGTCCATTTCCATAATTTCTCATTGTGAAGCCTCTCAGTAGTTGTATCAGGGTGTGATTGAACATCTCACAAGCCTTATGGGTGGTACAAGGTAGTGTGTGATTTCTTAAACAGAACTTACTGTACTAAGTAATACTTTCAGTGATTTCCTATGATATTGCATGTTTGTGCACTCAGGGCTGGTTTACATATATGCTGGTTGGATGTGGTTTGAACCGCATCCAATCCGCATGACGTGAAATAACATTGCTTCCTATGATGCCTGTTCACATACTGTATGTCCGGTGCACTGGGAGTGCAGATTCAGTGCGGATTGAAAAGTTCAGTCAGATTTCTGAGCAGTGCGTTCTGGTTCAGGTGCGGATTGACTTTTATGGGAACCGCTTCTGAATCGCACATGTCATGAGTTTGTGAACACGATTTCAGGCCGGTTTTCTCTCCTGATCCTGATCTAAACCTGACCTGATCTAAACCTAACCTGATCCTGATCTAAACCTAACCTGAACCACTGAACAACTACTGACTAAACCTGACCTGATCCTGAATTAAACCTGACCTGAACCACTGAACAACTACTGTGTCAATTAGCTGTGAAAACAGAGATTCAATTCGTTCGCACCACACATGTGGGAATCCATACTTAACCTGGTGTGTCAGAGGGGATGTGGTTCTTGAGAAGGTCGCGTCAAAGAACAGAGGACCCATCCTATCCAGTGGCTCCTACGGAGGTAGCACTACATTTAGGTATGCTGTGTGGATGGGAACATTTAACTACTTGCCCTCTAGAAGCTTTACCCCCCTTCATGATCAGGCATTTTTGCTACTTTGAGCTAATTTAACTGACAATTGTGCAGTCATGCAACACTGTACACAAATGAAAATTATGATTTTCACACAAATAGAGCTTTCTTTTAGTAGTATTTGATCACCACTGGGTTTTGTGCTATAAACAAAAAAAGACCAAAAATGAAAAAAAAACAATATTTTTTACTTTTTGCTATAAACCATATCCAATACAATAAAAAATAAAATAAAATTTCTTCATAAATTTAGGCCAAAATGTCTTCTGCTACACATCTTTGGTAAAAAAAAATCCCTATAAGTGTATATTAATTTGCGTGAAAATTATAGCGGCTATAAACAATGGTATAGATACTGGATTTTTTTTAAACTAGTAATGGTGGCGATCAGCGACTTATAGTGGGACTGTGATAGTACAGCGGGCATTCTGATACTGACACTGGTTGGGAACTGACTAACTGACATTTCCAGTGACACTAATACAGTGATCAGTGCTAATAAAAAGCACGGTCACTGTACTAATTACACTGGGCAGGAAGGGGTTAACATCTGGGGCAATCAAAGGGTTAACCATTTGCCAGGGAGTGTTTATACTGTGTATTCTGTGGTGTTTTGCTAGGGGATGTGCTGGTTTTTTATCTCCCTTTGCACTTTAATAACCAAAAACCTCCAAAGATAAACTAACAAACAAAATCCACATGTATATACAGTAAAGTGTGACAAAAAGAAATGCTGAGTGCTTATTGCTTTTAAATATCCGGTCTTAATTTGTACAGTTAAAATGGTTGTAAAGGCAAAACCTTTTTTTTAGTTTTGGAAGTAGTGGAGAGGGATTAGAACATCTGTCTGCTTTTATTGCCCTGGTTGTCCCTGGAAAAGTAATAAAGGGGAAATCTTTCAATAGAGATGCTAGTTCTGGTGACCTGGGGGTCCTCAAGAAATTGCCTTAATT
This sequence comes from Staurois parvus, assembly GCF_062004578.1. NCBI lineage: Eukaryota > Metazoa > Chordata > Amphibia > Anura > Ranidae > Staurois > Staurois parvus. Next base: position 265,480 of record NW_028318337.1, on the reverse strand, counting down.
TGTTTGGCTATGGGACAGGAAGTGAAGGGACACAGATAGCGAAAAAAAAAATCTGGCAGGCGTTATAACCCTCTCTTGCTCTATCCAAAATAAAGTATAGTTCTATTTTAAGGTTTATTTATCTTTCTGTGTGCAGAAGCCCCCCATCCCCACAGCCCCCGCAATACTTGCCTGAGTCCCCTCTCAATTCAGCGTCGTGCACAAGAGCAGCGCCTGTCCCAGGTCTGTCCCTCGGCTGAGACAGCAGTTGGAGCCATCACAGCCAGTAAGCCAATGAGGAGAGTGCGAGAGGCGTGGCCGAGCTACGTCTGCGTGTGAATGGACACAGAGCAGCAGCTCGGGAGTGAGCCTGCTCGGGTACCCCCATAGCAAGTTGCTTGCTGTGGGGGCACTTGGCAGGAGTAAGGGGCCAGGAGCACAGGTGGGGGGACTCAAGAAAAGGAGGATCAGGGCTGCTCTGTGCAAAACCACTGCACAGAGCAAGAAAGTATTATTTTTGTAATACAGGATTTATATGGTGCAAACAGTTTGCGCAGCGCTTTACAAAATGAATGTAGACATAACAGTTACAATATAATTTGGTACAAGAGGAAACCGAGGGCCCTGCTTGTTAGAGCTTACAATCTAAGAGGAAGGGTTGAGTGATACAAAAGGTAATAGCTGTGGGGGGATGAGCTGATGGAGGAAATAAATGGCAGTTTACTAGGTAAAAGCATGATAGGTTTCTTTAAAGAGAGGGGATTTCAGGGATCATCTAAAGGTGGATAGATTAGGAGATAGCTGGACAGATTGGGGTAGGGAGTTCCATAGGATGGGAGAAGTCCTGGAGGCGAGCATGGGAGGAGGTGACAAGGGAACTAGAGAGCAGAAGGTCTTGGGAGGATCAAAGAGAGCGGTTTAGTTGATATCTTGAGACCAGGTTGGTGATGTAGCTGGTGACAGAGTTGTGGATGGCTTTGTAAGTTGTTAGTTTCTTTTGAATTTTATTCGTTGGGTGAGTGGAAGCCAGTGGCGGGATTGGCAGAGAGGGGTAGCAGACACTGAGCGGTTGGTAAGGTGAATGAGCCTGGCAGCAGTATTCATGATGGACTGGAGGGGGGATAGACTATTTAAAGGTAAGCCAATGAGGAGAGCGTTGCAGTAGTCAAGGCGAGAAATAACCAGGGAGTGAATTAGAAGCTTTGTGGTATAATTGGTTAAAAAGGGGCATATGCTGGAGATGTTGCGGAGGTTGAGGTGGCATGATTTGGACAGGGATTGGATGTGGGCCTGAAAGGATAGTTCAAAAACCAGGGTTACCCCTAGCACCCTAGCATGCAGGGATGGGTTGATAGTGGTGCTATTGATCCTGACCAAGAAATCAAGTGAAGAGGCAAGTTGCGGAGGAAATATTATAAGTTCAGTTTTGGATAGATTGAGTTTTAAAAAGTGGTGTGACATCCAGTCTGATATGTCTGTTAGTAAATCGGTGATATGTGCAGAAATGGATGGGGTGAGCTGAGGAGTAGAGAGATAGATTTGTGTGTCATCAGCATAGAAATGGTATTGGAAGCCAAGGGAAGCTATCAGCTAACCCAAGGAAGAAGTGTAGATCGAAAATAGGAGAGGTCCAAGCACGGAACCTTGGGGGACCCCAACATTAAGAGGAGTAGGAGAGGAGGAAGCAGAGTTGTAAGTGACACTGAAGGTGCGGTGAGATAGGTAAGATTCGAACCAAAGGAGAGTACAGTCATGGAGACCAAGTAAATAGAGTTTTTTGAGGAGGTGGGGGTGGTCAACTGTGTCAAAGGCAGAGGAGAGGGCCAAGAGTAAGAGTGCGGAATAGTGACCATTGGTTTTAGCGGTTAGTAAGTCGTTTGTGAGTTTTAGGAGGGAAGATTCTGTGGAGTGTTGTGGGTGAAATCCAGACTGAAGGGGATCGAGAAGGTTATTCTCACTAAGGTGGCAGCTCAGCCAGTTGTAGACTAGACGTTCACGGAGGTTGGAGGCAAAAGGGAATAAGGAGATGAGTCTTGGGTTGTTAAGATTGGTGGGGTCCAGTGAGACCTTTTTAAGTACGGGGGTGACTAGTGTATGCTTTAGAGAGTTGGGGAAGATGCCAGTAGAAAGGGAGAGATTGAAGATATGAGTTAAAGAATAAAGGCTAGAGCCATAGGGTGACCGTAGTATTTGGGAACAGGGTCCAGGGGACAGGTGGTTAGGTGGGCTTTAGAAAAAAGTTTACTAACCTCCTCTATAGTAGCTGGGTTAAACAAAGGAAGTAGAGATTGTGCAGATGGACAAGCAGTGTAGGGTGAGGGAGAGACCTGTACAGTGGAGATCATGTCACAAATTGTATCAATCTTATTTTTGAAATGATTAGCGATTTCCTAGGCAGTGAGTGAGTTAGTGGGGGGAGGTAAAGAAGGACGAAGTAGAGAGTTAAAGGTAGAAATGAGTTGACAGGGATTGTGAAAGTGTTAATGAGAGCGATAAAATAGGTTTGTTTGGCAGTGTGGAGACAAGAATTGTATTTTTGAAGGGTAGATTTATATTGGTCGAGTATGACATGTTTGTCATTTTAAAAAAATCTGACTTTGCAATCACTTGAATAATGTGTTTTTCTTAATACTCTGATTAGCTTTTACACACCAAATGTAAAACAAATCTGCTTTCTCTTTATGCTAATGAAAGAAACTGAAGCAAATTCTTGATCTCAAATGGCACTACACAGGGATGTCCCTAACCTCCCTTACTGCAATTCTAAAATTACTTACAGTAACTCCATTGTGGAGGTCTCTTTATGTAAGGTAAATTAAGCTAAATCTTAGATTTCAGCATTGAATATCTCCTACAAGACACAACACTCACTATGCTCATACCTTGGTCACTACTTCAATAAAATGTATGGGAATGACAATTCTTTCTTGGACATCCACAGCTTTATGACCTAAACTTTAAAAAATGTGACTTGCCCCAGTAACTTTAAATCACTTTCCTAATTTTAAATGTCTCAAATTTGCAATATCTCAATAACCCCGTGACTTGTGAATTACAAAAAAGATACATTTATTACTATGGATAGTTGTATGCACCCTGACTCATGTTGGATGCCCCAAAATGTCCATGAGGCCATAAAGTTTAGACCTTGTAGTAAAATTTAAACCATACCTGCTATTCTGTTATAGGTATACAGCAGAGGTTTTTAGGCTGGGTACACACTATAAGAAAATCAGAAGAAAAATTCCTTGCAAGGAATGTTGATTATCTGATCGTTAGTATAGTGCTTTAGACAGCCGATTCCAACTGTTCATATGAAAAAAAATGAAGGTGCAATCTAGAAAATGTTTATGGAAATAGTCAAATAGAAAAAATGCGGGTGATCAAAAGCAAAGAACGACCTGGAAGAAGGTGGCAATGACCATAGAAATTGTACACAAGAAAGAACGTTTGCCTTTGTTTTTTGAGATTTATCAATCAAGGTAATACCATTGTCAGTTACATCAAGATATGCACCGTCATGGAAAATTGGACGAACTTTCATCTGATTTTCTGATATTGCGTACCCCACTTTAGTCATTATTAAAGGGTGAAGTCAATACTTTTTTAGTATATTTAAAAAATGGACCACGCTAAGGTAACAAATTGACAAAATAAACTGTGTAATCTTTAAAGTGATAACACTGAGCAAAAAACACTGGTGCCCCACATAGATGTAAACTCACCATCATTAGCTGAAGATCTATTGGTCGAAACGCGTTGATGGCTTACGATGCAACTTCCGCTGACGTCACTTACGGTATTTGGAATGCACGCTGCAACACGGCGGCCATCTTAATTCCCATTCATAATACACAAAGCTGAATACACCTAGTGCCAGGAAAGACACTTTTTTTATGGGTGGCATTTCTATTGTTTGACCCCATATTCAAGTTTTATACAGTTTTAGACTATGGGATGTCTGGTTTTGTTTTGATTTATGCTGAAAATATGAAATACTGCCTGTGGAGGAGAGTTGCCAAACATTGAAGCAGATCTAGTGGAAAGTTATTGGTTACCACCAGCAACCACAGTTATAAGGGCGAAGGTATATTGGCCATCAGGACCAGATTGCAAACTGGGATAATCCCAAAACGTGAGTGTGACTTACCTAGAGATAGGTGGTGATGAAATGACGGTGAGTTTACATCTATGTGGGGCACCAGTGTGAACACAGTGAAGCACTTATTACAGTATGGAGTATCACCAGTAAAGAAACAGCATTGTTGCACCAATTATTCACATGTTGGGACTGCATATTAATATTTTATTTGTTTTTTGCTCAGTGTTATCACTGTAAAGATTGCACAGTTTATTTTGTCAATTTGTGACCTTAGCGTGGTCCATTTTTGAAATATATAAGATTCTGTGTTTAGAAATTCACATTTAGGACTACTGCTATATAGGTATCTTATATTTAGTTAATTCTTTCACATATATGTTAATTTTTTTCCTAAGCGAAACAGCACCCGTTTTTCTTTCAAAAATACTTTTTTGGTTTTGGATAGGGATGAAAGTTTTAAAACCCTTTATAGGTTTTTAATCACTGTTTATGTCTATAGTGTGGAAATGAACTCTCTGTATTAGTCCTGGCTACCATTTGGGACAGCGAGTGAAGATAGATCCAAAATGTTACACTATACCTGAATAGGAATAGAGGGGAAAACTTCATATCACAGGTATAACTACAGGTTATGGGATCCTATAACAAAGCCTTCTGGGCCTGATCAATTTCTCTCAGTGGCACCTAACAGTGTCAACTGTGAAAATACTGTTATGGATGTTAACATAAAGTATGCCTAAATCAAATTCAGGGGAGCTGTAGTAGAAATCATCAGGATAATGAATAATATACTCCTGCACACACTATACCCATAACATAAACTTTGTATTCGGGTTCCCCTCCTACACTGCATTGATTAAATGTTCATGGGGGAAGGCTTCCTCTTCTCTGTGTGCCGGTTCCCCTGAAGCCACGTCACCTGTTGCCACAGCTCTCAGGTGTTGGTCCTGCACAATGCAGGACCAATTGTTCTGTATTGTACGGGAGGAAGGCAAGAGTTTGTTCACATTTCAGAGTGCCGGACAGCATAGAAAATCATAGGCTGCTAGGGGAAGGAGAAATAAGTTAAGTATTTGTACATACTCCCCCTTTCCCCAGCCCTTAGCCTAAATTCATGGTTTTTGCAGAATTTTAAACCTCAGCTGTTTTATCAGGTTTTAGCTGGGAAAACACTTAGCCACTGTCACGGGCGCAAGATCGCCGCCACCAACATGCGACAATCTCACGACCGCTGCCACCAATATGTCACGATTGCGCCGTCAGACCCCAGACCTTCTCACCAAACTCATGACCGAAGGACCAGATGATCTAAAACCGCAATGTGATGTGCGCAACAATGCCACACCCAGCTGCACTCTACACAGCGATTTTCCAGCTAATGGTCAACCGATCAATGTGCCGTCAGCCTGAGCGATTGTTACTGGGTCGGGTTAATTACGCAACTAACCCTTCACTGCCACCACCCCTTTTTGTACAGAGAAAGGGGAAACTCTCTTTATCAAATATACACTGTAACGGTTGAAAAGTCATCTGTCCAATACGGTCACCGCAGGCCGATTGGGCAGAGGATTAAACAAACACAGTAGCGTCTCTTTAGAGGTAGGAATTCGTAAATTGCAATTAAGCTCTTTAGAAACAGTTTAACACTTTCAGAAAGAAAGATTAATTACTAAAAGAGTCAAACAGGTGCAATAACATATTTACAGAAAAAGATGTAACTAAGATATATATATATACACACAAAGAACCATAGCACAGCAGAGAGATAATAGGAAGGAAGTTAAAGGGTTAAGTTACTTGCCATTTAAGCCTTTGATGTAAGCAGATCCAAGTTGCAGAGCAGAATGGTGCTTTGATCTCCTTGAGGAATGTTCATTTAATTCTGTCACCTATGCTGCTAGGTTTTATGATGTTACAATCTCTTTCAATTCCTGAGAAAAGCTGCCTTATCTCCATTACGAAGTGAGAAATTACACATGTTCTTGGACAGCTAGGCTCTGTCTCTCTGGGGGGGCTTTGTAGCTCTGGGCCCCCTGCTGCTCTACCTGCCAGTGACACTTTTAACACACACACATCTGTCACTGTGCCTCTCAGGAAGGGAGGGGGAAGGAGAATGAAAAATGAGAGACACAATATATACTCTGTATCAATATGGAGGTGCCTACAAAATGGCTGAACTGAGTACTTCACTGTGTTTTGCGCAGTTTTTGCAACACCTCCCCTCCAGGTGGTTGCATGGGAGGGAACTACAATTTCCCTCCTGACGCAACCGACCTCTGTCCAGAGGTTTACCTGGGGTTGATCTGGTACCGCTGCACTGCGGGAGAACCGAGTTCCGTCCGACAGGGAAGCCGTTCTCCCCCAGGAACACTGCTATGCCGACCAAGTGGTGGTCACGGGTGGGCACCAGTCGGCTGTGGCTGTCCGAATACCGTGGCCACTGCTGGGGTGCCCACCTGTTCACAGAGCACTTCGGCTGAGGGGGGTCACCTGCTAACATATTAATATGTAGCTTCTTGTCGAGGTAAAGAAGGCAATTCCCCTCTCCCACCTTCTTCCTCAGGCCCAGGACTACATCTGTCCTGAAGGTAGTAGCGCCTGTGTGCACCGGAACCGTACAGGCGAATTCTGGTACTTGCCACCCAGTGGGGTCCACAGGTACCTTCATCCAAGATGGACAGTCCTCGTTACCTGTTAGCATCCAGGACACCAGTTCCTCCAGTTTCCTGTCTGCTAGGTCAGTCACAGGTCCAGCTGAGCCATGATAGTTCCATCCAGGCGTCCTACCGTAGCCAACGGCACCCATGACCACAACTGCCTCAGTCTCCCCATGCCCAGACCTCTGGGGGTCTCTTCCTACCGGTGTGTTCTCAAACTGAACCACTGACCTGCCCCTCTGACAGTTACCCTTCTCGACTGTCAGGCTAGGCGCGGGCAGTTGGTTCCTGACTAGTGACAGGGGCCCAAGTTGCTCTTCCCAGATGGGGCCGAACACCACAAGGCCCCTAAAGTGGGCAACTGCACCCAGTTCCACTCCGCATTGTGGGCCATTCCTGACCGCTGGAGAGGTGGTCGGTGCATTCTCAACCCCTACTAGCCTTCCCGTGGATTCAGGCAAGCCACATGGGGTAGCAAAGGCTGGCTTATCTTGAGCCTGCTGGGTTAGAGAAGGTGGCACATACCCCTTGCTCAGGTCCATGATGGTAAAACAGCGGGCACCCTCCAGATGCTCCATGTCCTCATGGCTCCTGGGCATGGGGTAGGCCACAACCACAGGGCTGGTGTTCAGTTTTCCAAGGTCCTCAGAAAGCCTGGTCATCGTATCCTGCTTGAGGACCGCGACTACCGGGGATGCCCAGACTCTAGCTGACCCCTGGATTCCTGACTGTGCCATTCCCTTGGTCTCTGTGCCCCAGTCAGCCTGCACCTCCTGAATCCGGACACCATCTATGAGAGGCATTGCCAGCAGCTTCAGAACCTGAGGGGCAGGAAGGGGTGATTGGATCTGAGGACTGCAGCCCTCTCTCTGTAATCCAAGCATCCACCCCAATAAGGCCCCTTCCACCCCAAATCCAAGCGTCCTGTCTCTGCCTATGACATCTGTCTGTCTGCCTGTTGACACACCATGACAAGTCAGATCAACTGACAGGCTTTCAGGCTTCCAGCCCCCTGGGGATAGGCCATTAGTCCTGTCAGGTCTGTGTTGACTCTTCCCAGCAGGGGAGTTCACACCTAGCCCCAGGCAGAAATCCCCATATGAATGCCTTTTCAGAGCTGCCTTACTCGTGGAACTACAAGGCACAGCTAGCTTACCTCTGAAGCTCCTTTGTGAATCGCTTTTCAGGGCTGCCTGCAGCGTGGAACTACAAGTCCCTGCCGGCTGTTGTGTACCCTTCTTAGCAGGGCAACTCACAGCTAGCTGACTCCTGAAGTTCCTTTGGGAATCGTTTTTCAGTGCTGTCTGAGGCATGGAACTACAAGTCCCAGCCGGCTGCCTAGTCCTATGCAAGGCCAACGGCTGGGCACTTATCAAGGCACAATCTTTTGGGCTTGGGCAAGGGACAGGCCTATCCAGACCATCCCCTTGCTCAGCTCCCAGAGACTGTACCTCTGCCCCCGTCACAGCACTGTGGGTGACCCCCAACAGTGAAAATACATAATTTGTCTCATCATGAATATCATAATCATTGTTAGCACTACCAACATTCTCAACAACATTACTGACATTATCAATGACATTACTGACATTACCATCAATGTTGCTGACATTATTATCCCCATCACATGGTTATTATCCCCATTAATGGTTGTCATCACAACCATTATCAACAGTCACGTTCATAATATCAATGACACCTGAGTTCGGTACCTCCCCAGGCAAGGGGATTTCTTCTTGTTCTCCAGCTAATGGAGAATCCTGTAGCCTCACTCCATTCCCAGCCCCCTCCCTCTCTCCATCCATAGGTGGCCCAGACATTACCCCAATATCTGCCCACAGTACCTTGGCATGTCCAGAGAGTTCCAGGGGGCCCTTCCGGGTATTCTTGGCAGGGGCATAATACGAAACAAGAGTGCCTAGGTCAGCACCAAACAAAACAGGTGTGGGAATTTCCTCCGAGACCCCCACCTCTCTCATCCCCCTTCCCGCACCCCAATCTAGGAATACTTTGCACAGGGTATGCGTGAACGGGTCCCCCCAATTCCTGTGAGGGTAAGGAACTTTCCTGGGATGAGGTTCCTTGGCTCAATCAGCTCTGGCCGGATCAAGGTGACTTCTGCCCCGGTGTCCCGGAAACCAGTTACAGACCAGTTGCCCATGGTGACTTGCTGCAAGTTGACGGGGGTTACTCGCATCTTCCTGAGAATGAACAGCACAGAAGAAGAGTTGCTGGCCGGCTGGCCAGATGATGTCGTCTGCTTCTGCTCAGGACACTGCTTCCTGAGATGTCCGGCTTTCCCACAGGTGAAACATCGGCGGGTGTCAGGCAGGGATGGCTTGGCTCCAAGCGCTGCAGGGGTGGGCGGAGGAGAAGCTTGACTCACCGAAGTAGGAGAGGTTGCTAGGGGTGATTTCCCCCCTTTCCAGGCGTTCGGAGGAGCCTTGCGAGGGTCAGACACCTGCGTGTGGACAAAGGTATCTGCCAGATCTGCTGCAGCTTTAGTAGATTCTGGCTCCCTCTCCAAGACGAACTGTCTGACGTCTGCCGGGCAAATTTGCAAAAGTTGATCTCGTATCATGAGATCTTCCAAAGACTCGCAGGAGTCAGCTTTCAGTCCCTTAGTCCACTGTCGGAATGTGGTGCGTAAGCGACTCGCCACATCCGTGTAAGAGTCCCCAGGTCCCTTCTGCATGGACCTGAACCGCTCGCGGTACACTTCTGGGGTCATCTGGTACTTCCGGATGATGGCATCTTTTAAAATTTCATAATCATCGTCTTGCCCCTCTGGCAATTCAACAAACGCATCCAGGGCCTTGCCTCGTAGCCCTGGTGTCAGGTACCAAGCCCATTGAGTTGGGGCACATGGTACTGACGGCACATTTTTTCAAATGACAGTAAGTATGTGTCAATGTCACTCTCCTTTTCCATCACTGGAAACTTGGCTGCGCCCACGGAAAGAGTGGCGTCCCTGTGATCTAGGAACCCGAGGTTCTGACCCGGTCGCTGCTGGAGCCTTGCCATCTCCAGCTCGTGCCGACGATCAGCTTCCCTCTGCACCGCCTCTCTCTCAACCTTGCATTCCTCTCTGTCAGCCGCTGCTTGGCGTTCAATGAACCGCAGGTATGCCTCAAGATCTGTATCCATGAGGCATTTCAGGGCTTCCTGCATCTGAGGAGAGTCTCTGCTGGTTACAGGCCCTCCGCTGCTGGCCCGCTCAGGCAGTGGTGTGACGATAACTTTCGGTGATCTTCCAGTGTCAGTCTCTGTATGCCCATCCTGTGAGGCCGTCTCTGAGCCACTGGCAATGTGGGTAGCGGGAACCTCTTCATGTTCAGGTTCCCCCGAGTTCTGATCTGCTCGGATATCATACTCCACTAGATCACTAATCAAATCTTCACGATTTTTGCGACCGACGTCCAATCCTCGTGAGGCACATTCCGCACTCAAATCACCTTTGCTCATTTTCGTGTATTCTGCTGCACCAGGCATAATTGCAAGCAAAGATAGAAGAGAAAGTAGGAAAAGGAAGGAGCTGTTGCTATATGTCTCTCTCTCTCTCTATAAAAAATATGCACCGCTTGTTTCTAAGGACTGTTTCCAAAAAGGTCACAATCCTTCAGTGCAGAGCCAATTTTTTAACACTGCACTGAAACTCCTAATGCAATTATCCCACATACGCCGCCACCAACATGCGACAATCGCACGTCCGCTGCCATCAATATGTCACGATCGCGGCGTCGGACCCCAGACCTTCTGACCAAACTCATGACCGAAGGACCGGCCGATCTAAAACCGCGATGTGACATGCGTAACAATGCCACACCCAGCTGTACCCTACACAGCGATTTTCCAGCTAATGGTCAATCGATCGATGTGCCGTCAGCCTGAGCGATTGTTACTGGGTCGGGTCAATTACGCAACTAACCCTTCACTGCCACCACCCCTTTTTGTACAGAGAAAGGGGAAACTCTCTTTATCAAATATACACTGTAATGGTTGAAAAGTCGTCTGTCCAATACGGTCACCGCAGGCCGATTGGGCAGAGGATTAAACAAACACAGTAGCGTCTCTTTAGAGGTAGGAATTCGTAAATTGCAATTAAGCGCTTTAGAAACAGTTTAACACTTTCAGAAAGAAAGATTTATTACTAAAAGAGTCAAACAGGTGCAATAAAATATTTACAGAAAAAGATGTAACTAAGATATATATATACACGCAAAGAACCATAGCACAGCAGAGAGATAATAGGAAGAAAGTTAAAGGGTTAAGTTACTTGCCATTTAAGACTTTGATATAAGCAGATCCAAGTTGATGAGCAGAATGGTGCTTTGATCTCCCGCTTTTACGATAGAAAAAATGAGAGAAGTCTTCAACTTACTTTTTAGGCCTGCTAGCCTGTGTTTCAAAGTCCCCCAACAGGGGGGTGGCTCTGAGTAACTGACCAATACTCTGTTTAGGGAGGGACCGTCGGGCGGACTCTGAATTAGAACCAACATCTGTCATAATCCATGATATGAAACATAGGGGATAAACTGACTTGAGGAATGTTCATTTAATTCTGTCACCTATGCTGCTAGGTTTTATGAGGTTACAATCTCTTTTAATTCGTGAGAAAAGCTGCCTTATCTCCATTATGAAGTGAGAAATTACACATGTTCTTGGACAGCTAGGCTCTGTCTCTCTGGGGGGGCTTTGTAGCTCTGGGCCCCCTGCTGCTCTACCTGCCAGTGACACTTTTAACACACACACATCTGTCACTGTGCCTCTCAGGAAGGGAGGGGGAAGGAGAATGAGAAATGAGAGACACAATATATACTCCGTACCAATATGGAGGTGCCTACAAAATGGCTGAACTGCGTACTTCACTGTGTTTTGTGCAGTTTTTGCGACAGCCACAGCCTCAGGAAAAATACATTAGGCATAAAGGATAGGGGCTACACTTAACCTCTCCAGTTTGGTGCACTGTGGGAGTAGGCTATCCTAATGCAAAGCATTTTAATGTGCAAACACATCCTAAATTTCAGAGAGATTGTTAGGGGCTGTGGCAGAAATTGAGGGCAAAAAACTACACTGCTAAGACAACTACAAAAGTTGATGTACTGTGTTAGCCAAGAATAAATACACAGGCAGAGAAGACAAAAAAAGTATTGTCAAAGTGATACCTTTAAGTGGCTAGCTTAAAAAATTTTAAAAATTGCAAGCTTTTAGAGCTCTGAAAGCTTGTCAGTGTCATTCTTTCCAAATCTTCTTATTACAGTAATGGATCTATGTCTTCATATGCACAGATGTTTCTATGTTAATTTGCCTCAACTTCCTCACTAATGGGGGGGCCATTTCCACCCACAGGTCACATAGCAGTCATGCGAGTTGGTATGGCAATGATTATGCCATCACATCCAATGGAGACACCTGTTTTTGTGGCATCTGAAATAGGAAGAGCACAAGCACCACCACCAACAAAAAATTATCTAATGTTGCTTGTATCCATTACCAACTCTATCCAACACTTTTGGCATCAGAAATACTTTAGGTTAGGCTCTAGCTCTGGATCAAGTTGCATTTTTGTCATTGTTATGGGATTCCAAAACATGTGATTCTTATTTGTTCAATATATCATCCCTTAATTTTGTGTTAAAGAATGCCACCATACTGCATGCTTTTCCACCTATAGATTTATCTGGTTTGTATTTTACTGTATGAAACTGTCTAATAAAACAAACTTATTAAAGCAAAACTAAAGTGATAAAAGCAATAAAATTAGGAGCAAGGGTGCTATTTATTGCAGATGAGACACTCTGTTTCAGAAGTTACTTGATTGCTTGCTAGCCTATCAAGATGGCCAAAGGCCCCACACCCCGGACAGACCTAGAAGATTCCGAATGTCTATGGTGGATGTATTGCTGGAGAGTAAAACATTTAAAACATTGAACATTTAGAAACCACTGAACCTTTGCCTGTCCAAGTCTCTCTACTCCTCCTCTACGGCCTCCTGGAACAAGGATCTTCTCTCCACCGATGCATTATCTCGGATATTAGAGGGATATGCCACCACGTGTGCATTCATTACCAATGAATTCTGGAGAGAGCAACAATTTAAAATCACGCACAGAGCCTATGTTCCTCATCTAACATCTCCACTCCCTCAGATTCAAAATAGCTGCCCCCTGTGCAAATCTCCAAGACCTACGTTGCTACACAGGTTGTGGCATTGTCCATTCATCCTGGAATTTTAGAAACAACTGGAGATATTCACTGCTTCTGTCATGGGTTACTGCCCAACACAAGATCCCTTTTTGCTCATTTTTGGCAACTTTCCCTCTACACACCTGGAGCAGTGCATACCTCAGTTACTAACTATACAGCGTAATAAGGTTTGGCTAGCCACCTGCTTTATGATTGAGCGACAGATCATTCTCAGAAAATGGCTACCCTCCACTCCGCCTTCAGTCCCGGAGGTCAATTCAGATCTATTACATCTTTTACGTAGAGAGAAACTTGACTTGGACTTGTCACCAAAAGTTTTGATGCTGCGGTTCCACACAAAATGGGGCCTTTTCACATCAAGGTCTCTTCCCCCTTCAGAGTAGAACATGTACCTCCAATAGGCCATATGGTTATCCCTTTCCACTTTCCTTATAATTATTTTTATTCTACTGCATTGTATATCTTAAGGTTGTATTTATTGGATGGCAGTCACATGATCGGTCTCCATATAACCAATTTTTAATTACAGGATTACATAATGGATCTGCAAACATGTAACTACAGGCGTTCTTCCTGTTTTGTGCTTTGTGTGCCGGGATCCCTTCAAAGGTGGGGAGCTCTCCTTTGTTTGAGTGTCCCCTTGCGAGGTAGGGATCTTCAGTTCTTCAGGCTGGGCCTGCACTTAACCACTCCCCCCCTTTTTCCCCCCTTCCTTAGGCTCTGCTAACTATGGTATGGTCTGTTTATAGTAGAGATGCCTCATTAGGCGCAGGTTGCACGTTTCCATCTCTCCATTATTCTCAGCCACATCTTGCTACTCCTATGATGGACAAGCATCTCACAGTGGCACCAACCACCCTGGGAGCCTCTGTCGTCCTTCTGGCATTAGCGGATCTGGCTTGGAAGGCCCCACTAGTTAGCCTCTCCCCTTTGGTTTATCACCTTGTTTACTACCTTGAAACTTGTAATATGTTTATCGAGCTTGATTACATCTTTTTCTTTTTCTCTTTTGTATGATCAGATCAATGCTCTGCTTCTGAGTACACTGTTGTGACTATTGTATAACTGTTTGAAACCCCAATAAAAATATTATTAAAAAAAAAAAAAAAAACCAAAGGCCCCAAACCCAGAAGCAGTGAGGAAGAAAATGCAGATGAAAGGAGAGCACAGAGGTATTTGGGACTTTCGTTCTGTTTTTGAGCTGAACTTCAACCTTACTATTGTACACTATTGTACACGTATATCTCCTTTAATAAAAATGCTTAGTTTGATTTCACAGCACACTGTGAGCTTCTCACAGTGTACATTAGCAGCTGCAGCTTCTAATGTACCTCTTTCTCTCCACCTCTCTCCTTCAGCCACCCCTTCCTTTTAGTGGATTTCAGTTCTTTACATCGTGAAGGCTCAAAATCACATGCTAGGAATGCCCACTCCGAACGAAGGACACCTGCCCATGAGGGCATTTCAATACTTGCATAACTCCTCTCAAAATTGCATCAGGACTGAGGGCTCTTGAGGAGAGAATTGAGACAGGCTGTTGAGATATTTTCAGAATGCTATGTACAGCATTCTGATGGCCCCTACTATCAGTTATAATATTCCCACATTGTAGATAAGCTTAGAGACCCAGTAATGATGAAAAAAAATCATAAAAACAGAAAGGGTTCATTTAAAAATATAATTAATGTGTAGATAGGGACAAAGGGTTGGAGGAAATAGGGGAGGCAAAATATAAGCAGAGCCGATGTCTTAAGCATTTAGATGGACAACATGAAGCTGATCATCATGTATTAGAAACAATACAGCCAATATTTGTGGTGCATGTAGCAACTTACATGCCTTGGTGGATACCCCTCCCTGGGTACCTAATGAATGAATATATCTCCCTTCGCATTATCCCCTAGGTCCCTGGAAATCGTAGAACTACTCATCTCAGTCTGTCCTTACAACACTCTTTGGGGTTTAGAATATCCAACCACCTCTCTCCCACTACTCTTGTGGGAAACCCATTGTTTCCCCCCACCTTGGATTGCCCAATATGCTTTGCCTGATCCCTTTCCATGGCTATTTTATAGCTTCTGACTTTATTTGGGAGGATATACTTTCAAAACATCAGCCACTTTCTGGGGAGAATTTTAGATATTTTTAAATTCACCACTGAATGCAAATTTGATATCAGGTCATGCCTCGCCTTCCCTACCTAGGTTCTTTGAGCATATCCACTAATCTGCAATCTCTGACGCTTATTACAGCTTTGAACTCCCTGCAAAACGTTCTCCTCCACAACCACACAGAATGGCATGTCAACCTATGTTATACTAAGCACTCAGTGGATTAAACGCAAATCTGGACCACCGTTTTTAAATACTTATTGAATATTGCATCACAGAAATATGCATACAGTATAAGGCCCTCAGAAGTTGGTAGCTTTTTCTAGGATTTCCCATCTCAACACCACATATCCTAATACTCGCTTCAAAAGCTGTAGCACAGATGATGAAATTATACATATATGGTGGTCCTGTCCCTTTGTAATCACAATTTTGTATAAATGTATAGTCTTTTCCACGTTATTTCATACCTAGGTCTGCCAAGACCTCAGGCATTTCTTGTTACATACTAAGTTAGACTAGCTAGACCAATTACAGGAGACACTGGCAGACTTTTTTCTATTAGCATACCATTGCCCACTACTGGAAGAAACAGTCTATTCCTTATGAGAAGTTTAAGCAACATATAAATAGGTTTCTGGTAAATGAACAACTCTTCAGCATCCTTACAGATTACCATGAAAAAATCATGACAGCTAGGCACCTTGGATTGCCACTAACCTTCCCACCCAGAACTGCATGCATGACATTGATCCTTGCATACTGACCATAGCTGACTGAATGCTTTATGGACCTTGTGGAGGCTGACATTTTGGCTCCCCCTCACGGTCCACTCCATTTCCTTGTCCCGTGCCCTTTCTCGCTCATTTCTATGTTTGTCGTTCCTATTAGTGTTATCCCTTCCATTCCCCCTCCCCATCCCTACACACTTTCCCCCTCCTTTCGTCTTCTTCTGTGTCAGCCCATTTTGCCTTCATTGTAATGCTAGCATTGTGCCAATCTAGGGCAGTCTGTGTTGCCTTCGGCACAACCTTTCTTCAAAGCTTCACTCCTACATAATCATCTAATGAGCACCATAAAGGTTTATATCTGATATACCTTTACACTGTACTCTGTAGGTCATGTACTGTTGTGGTGCTGCAGCTACTTTATTTCACTAAACCTTTATATCTGTGCATTTACTTGTATTTACTGTGCCTTGTATTGTAAAGGCATTAAAACTCAAATGTATTGAAATGGAAAAGAATATTTTATTTTCACAGGTATCATGTTGTTTAATGGCATGTTGCTTGCATTAGATAGCAAAGAGAGTATAAAAAAGCAAGCATAAGCTTATCCCTATGTATATAGTACTTATATAGACTGCAATATGAAGTCCCATTACACTTATGTATTGCTGTAAAGTATTGCAATTTATTTTTAATGGCACCCTCCTAAAAATGCAAATAGCCTGTTGTGTTTATCCTATGCCTTCAGTACCCAGTCATTATCCTGAAACAAGTATGGAGCAAGTGGTGTCACAACGAAGCCTGAACTCCAGATCATCATAACTGTTATAGGTCGATAACTCAAAAGGTATTAAAGCTATTAGATCAGCATGATAGCCAGGCAGTTTCCAGTATTTTGAAAAGGAGAGGTTAGCACTGAAGCTTTCACTTTTCTTCAAACACTATTCCTTTAATGCTATGTGTTTGCAGCCAGTGCCGGATTTATAAGAGGGCAAAAGGGACAATTTCCCTGGGCCCCCCTGCCAGGGGGGTCTCCTGGACTCAGACTTATAAAATTAGTTTTATTTTAAAAAAAAAATTTAAAAAGTGTGTGGGTGTCAGGATATAGATCATTTAAGCCTGACTTCAAAGGCAAACAAAGGTATGAGGGATTCTGACAGATAGGTATAAAGAGCTGGAACCAAATGCCAGGAACTTCTCTGTCAACGTAGACTACAAATCAACTACCGGCAGGTCAACAATAAGAAGCAAGCGATATGATGCAAACCCACCATCAGTCTCTGAGGAAACTTTTTCCTCTCAGAAAAAAATTTAGATGTGAAACTTTCAATGTTATTTTAGTTCAGTTGTCTCTTCCCTTACAAGAGTGCAGGGTAGCATACCAATCAGTGTATGACAGGTTTAAAGTAATAATCGACCTATGTAGTCTACATGATGCAGAGATAAAAAGAGAGGCTAAGAAATGTATTAGTGCGTTGAGGAAATTGTTTGCAGCCCTTGCCAAGCTTCGATCATGTCTCACTCCACCTCAACAGACAGTTTCATTACACGAGGAAGGGCTTGCTGATAGCTTTCCAGGTGTTAATGTAGCTCTTAGAATGTATTTGAGCATAATGGTCACTAGTGGTTCAGGAGAAAAGTCGTTCAGCTAACTAGCACTGACAATGAATTATCTGAGAACCATGATGACCCATGAAAGGATAAAGTTGGCCGTAGATGGATTAAATCTTGGCTGGTTCAGCAGGAACCCGCCGAGATTTAATCTATGGCCAGGCTGGTTGTACCCAACTTCAGTAAAACCAGCCTGTGAGAATATTTGTATGCAATTACTGCCTGTGGTTATATCCACAAGCAGTGATCACGGTGTTCTTCTGGCCAGGAAGGGTCTCCGCCGGCAGAATACATTAGCGCTGTGGGAGACACTCCCCCATCAACACTTACTGTGTTGATAGAAGAATTCAATAATTTTTGGAAGGGAAAAAAAAATTGTTATATTTGGGCTGCTTAAGTGCCTACGGCTGTTGCGGGAAGTGTCAAGATGATGGGTTACTTAAAGATTGTGCAGGAAGAAAGACTTTTTGTAAATATTGTAGTGCAATGTATGACTTGCCAGTTCCAATTACCTGTGTAATATATATTCTCACAGACATTAACATTTAGAAAAATATCAGACAAGTGTCTTCGGAATCTAAAATTTTTTTTTTTTTTTTAGAACAAATGCGATTGTATTCATTTCAGTTCACTTTTTTGTCATAATTTAATTTCTATGTTGAGGGACCCCTGTACTTGAAGTGCCCTGGGCCCTCCAAGGTCTAAATCGAGCACGGTTTGCAGCATGCTGGGCAACTAAAGCTAGAGAGTGCAACATCAGGCTCACTTCTGCATAGAAAGCAATCAGCTTCTCACCCAAGCTTGTTCAGTTAGGCTTTGGGAATGAAACCTGGAAGTTGATTGGCTTCTATGGAGAAGTGAGCCTGATTTTGCACTCTCTAGCTTTAATAAATAAACCCTGTGTACTGCAGTCAATACTTGCCAGAAATGCCTGCAGCTACTTGAGTGCCAGCCTATGGGACCAATTTCCTTTTTAAATAAATTTGAGGAAAATCATGTTCTTTTCGTAATGTTGCTATTATAACATTTTCTTCACTTTTTGATGACCATCTTTACTGTGTCCTATGGGATAGCTATTACCTTGGAAATTTTTTGTACCTTCTCCTGATACCTTCCAACAATGAGATCCCTTTGATGCTCTGTAAGCTCTCTGCAGACCGTGGCTTTTGTTATAAGAGGCAATTGAGTAAAAAATCTGAAAAATGCTACTAGAACAGCTGAACTTTATATAGACTTAATCAGAGTCTTTCACCAATGGCAGGTGTGCGCTGACTACTATTTACTCCTGGTTCACATATATGCAGCCGCGCGGGCCACGGTTTGCACGGGCATGAGAGCCCATTCATTTGAATGGACGCCTGTGCCCCGTGACACGCAGGGAAGTCCCTGCACTTCTTCTAAAAGCACAGCCCGCACGGGAACCTCGGTTCCCGTTACGGTTGGGTTTCTAGTGCGGGGGGCATGCCATTAGAAGTGAAGGCACCCACAGGTCCACATTCCTCTGTGCAGGTGGTGGGGCTGCATGGATTTTCGTGCGGATCCACAGCCGCACCACCTGCACATATGTGTACCTAGTCTTAATTATTACTATTAAGAGGCTGTGTACACCTACTGTATGCAGCCACATTATACTATTTTATTATTTGCAGTCTGGATTGCTTTAAAATTATTTATATAATGTTCTATGTGAAACAAGTACAACAGAAGGGGAAAAGAGAAGCCATTCTACTACATACACACCTCAACACCCCCCAAAAGTTAGTTATTTTACAGGCGTGAGGGATAAGGCAAGTATTGCTACTAATTTTTTAAAAAAAAAGTAAACTCCCTAGACCAGCTTTTTTTCAACCAGAGGGCCCTGGCACCCTTCAGAATGACTGGGTAAAATACCTAAAAAAAAAAAAAATTGTATACAAGCCAGCAGGTGGATCAAGCCTGCCTTTAACCCTTTTGCTGCCAGGCCCTGCGCTTTTATTTTTCCCTTACAGCTTTCAGAGTTTATAAAAAGACCCCCAAACCACAACCCGTAGAATAAAAATAAAGTTTTACTAATTTTTAAGACCACGTAACATTTGCACAAATGTTTACCAAATCACTATAAAAACAAACAAAAAAAAAAAACCCCCCCACACACACACACACCTCTTGCTAAATTACTACTAAGGCCTCATTCACATGGGATATACTAAAATATACACCCATGGAGGGCTGCGTTTACCTGCACAGGGATGCACAGGTGTTCTGTGGATCCCTGCGCAGGCAGCCCTAGTCATGTCAGAATGGGTGTAAGTGCATGAGGGGACTTGAACCCACATGGATGTCAAGTTAAGACCAGTAGCCATGTCCTTGCAGCCACTGCATCCCAGTCGATATGAATGAGACTGCCTGCACAGGAATGAACGGAACACTGTGTCCTAATTTACATCAATGGGTTGGCCTGCATGGGGATACACCTGTGCAGCTAAACACGGCCTCACTGTAGTATAAACTGTGTGAATGAAGCCTTAGACCTCGTTTACACTTTCAGTTGGGGGGCAGCAAAAATGCAGTTGAGCTGAAATTCTGCTGCCGGCCAAGCACCCCTGTAAACTGCAATAGGCGCACATTTGCTTTTGGTCCCACCTGAATTAATTTTTTATCATCATTGTTGCCGTCACCAGGAATGTAACATCCTTACGACAGCAATAGGTACGTGACAGGTACTCTTTAGGGAGAGATCTGGGGTCTATAAGACCCCAAATCGCTCCTCTACACCTGAAAGCATTCAAACACACTAAGATTGGTGTTTCTGAATGCTTTTTTTTTTTGAAAATTAGAGATGAGCGAATCGAAGTATCCGAAGTGGAATTCGAGTCGAATATCGGAAAAATTTCGATTCGTGCCGAATCCGAAAAATAGCCTAATTCGGACGCGCGAATCGAAATTTTTCAGAAAATGGCGGCTGACATGTGCGGCGACGGAGCGGGGATGTCTGGGAAGGCGCGCAGACAAGGCGCGCTGACCCATAATGCATTCCTCAACTACATGTGATCGCATCAGCCAATCAGCAGCCAGCCAGCCAGCACTGTGTAATGGTCGAGCTATAAATAGCGGCCATTTTGGAATTCTTCATTTGCCTGCAGTCATTGAACAGAGGCAGACCGCTCTGTACTAGGGACAGGGACAGAGTTAGGGCCACAGAAACGATAATTGGGGACAGAGAAAAGTTACTTAGGGACAGAGAACTATTACTCAGGGACACAGACTTGTTAATGAGGGCCACAGAATCGTTATTTAGGGACAAAGAAACGCTAGTTAGGGCCACAGAATTCATAATCAGGGACAGACAGAATTGTTACTCAGTGCCAGAGAATTGTTACTTAGGGCCACAGAAACGTTATTAGGGCCACAGAATTTTCACTCAGGGACAGACAGAATTGTTACTGAGTGCCAGAGAATTGTTACTCAGGGACAGACAGAATTGTTACTGAGTGCCAGAGAATTGTTACTTAGGGCCACAGAAACTTTAATTAGGGCCACAGAATTTTTACTCAGGGACAGACAGAATTGTTACTGAGTGCCAGAGAATTGTTACTCAGGGACAGACAGAATTGTTACTGAGTGCCAGAGAATTGTTACTTAGGGCCACAGAAACTTTACTTAGGGCCACAGAATTTTTACTCAGGGACAGACAGAATTGTTACTGAGTGCCAGAGAATTGTTACTCAGGGACAGACAGAATTGTTACTGAGTGCCAGATAATTGTTACTCAGGGCCCCAGAAACTTTACTTAGGGCCACAGAATTTTTACTCAGGGACAGACAGAATTGTTACTGAGTGCCAGAGAATTGTTACTCAGGGACAGACAGAATTGTTACTGAGTGCCAGAGAATTGTTACTTAGGGCCACAGAAACTTTACTTAGGGCCACAGAATTGTTACTCGCACAGACACAGAATTGTTACTCGCACAGACACAGAATTGTTACTGAAGGCCACAGAACTGTTACTTAGGGCCACAGAATTGTTACTCGCACAGACACAGAATTGTTACTCGCACAGACACAGAACTGTTACTGAGGGCCACAGAACTGTTACTTAGGGCCACAGAATTGTTACTCGCACAGACACAGAATTGTTACTCAGGGCCACAGAACTGTTACTTAGGGACAAAGAAACGCTAGTTAGGGCCACAGAATTCATACTCAGGGACAGACAGAATTGTTACGGAGTGCCAGAGAATTGTTACTCTGGGCCACAGAAACTTTACTTAGGGCCACAGAATTTTTACTCAGGGACAGACAGAATTGTTACTGAGTGCCAGAGAATTGTTACTCAGGGACAGACAGAATTGTTACGGAGTGCCAGAGAATTGTTACTCAGGGCCACAGAAACTTTACTTAGGGCCACAGAATTTTTACTCAGGGACAGACAGAATTGTTACTGAGTGCCAGAGAATTGTTACTCAGGGACAGACAGAATTGTTACGGAGTGCCAGAGAATTGTTACTCAGGGCCACAGAAACTTTACTTAGGGCCACAGAATTTTTACTCAGGGACAGACAGAATTGTTACTGAGTGCCAGAGAATTGTTACTCAGGGACAGACAGAATTGTTACGGAGTGCCAGAGAATTGTTACTCACGGCCACAGAAACTTTACTTAGGGCCACAGAATTTTTACTCAGGGACAGACAGAATTGTTACTGAGTGCCAGAGAATTGTTACTCAGGGACAGACAGAATTGTTACTGAGTGCCAGATAATTGTTACTTAGGGCCACAGAAACGTTATTAGGGCCACAGAATTGTTACTCAGGGACAGACAGAATTGTTACTGAGTGCCAGAGAATTGTTACTTAGGGCCACAGAAACTTTAGTTAGGGCCACAGAATTGTTACTCAGGGACAGACACAGAATTGTTACTGAGGGCCACAGAACTGTTACTTAGGGCCACAGAATTGTTACTCGCACAGACACAGAATTGTTACTGAGGACCACAGAACTGTTACTTAGGGCCACAGAATTGTTACTCGCACAGACACAGAATTGTTACACAGGGACACAGAACTGTTACTGAGGGCCACAGAACCGTTACTTAGGGCCACAGAATTGTTACTCGCACAGACACAGAATTGTTACTCGCACAGACACAGAATTGTTACTGAGGGCCACAGAACTGTTACTTGGGGCCACAGAAACGTTAATCAGGGACACAGAATTGTTACTGAGGGCCACAGAACTGTTACTTAGGGCCACAGAATTGTTACTCGCACAGACACAGAATTGTTACACAGGGACACAGAACTGTTACTGAGGGCCACAGAACCATTACTTAGGGCCACAGAATTGTTACTCGCACAGACAGAATTGTTACTCGCACAGACACAGAATTGTTACTCGCACAGACACAGAATTGTTACTCAGGGACACAGAACTGTTACTGAGGGCCACAGAACTGTTACTTAGGGCCACAGAATTGTTACTCGCACAGACACAGAATTCTTACTCGCACAGACACAGAATTGTTACTCAGGGAAACAGAACTGTTACTGAGTGCCAGAGAATTGTTACTTAGGGCCACAGAAACTTTACTTAGGGCCACAGAATTTTTACTCAGGGACAGACAGAATTGTTACTGAGTGCCAGAGAATTGTTACTCAGGGACAGACAGAATTGTTACTGAGTGCCAGATAATTGTTACTCAGGGCCCCAGAAACTTTACTTAGGGCCACAGAATTTTTACTCAGGGACAGACAGAATTGTTACTGAGTGCCAGAGAATTGTTACTCAGGGACAGACAGAATTGTTACTGAGTGCCAGAGAATTGTTACTTAGGGCCACAGAAACTTTACTTAGGGCCACAGAATTGTTACTCGCACAGACACAGAATTGTTACTCGCACAGACACAGAATTGTTACTGAAGGCCACAGAACTGTTACTTAGGGCCACAGAATTGTTACTCGCACAGACACAGAATTGTTACTCGCACAGACACAGAACTGTTACTGAGGGCCACAGAACTGTTACTTAGGGCCACAGAATTGTTACTCGCACAGACACAGAATTGTTACTCAGGGCCACAGAACTGTTACTTAGGGACAAAGAAACGCTAGTTAGGGCCACAGAATTCATACTCAGGGACAGACAGAATTGTTACGGAGTGCCAGAGAATTGTTACTCTGGGCCACAGAAACTTTACTTAGGGCCACAGAATTTTTACTCAGGGACAGACAGAATTGTTACTGAGTGCCAGAGAATTGTTACTCAGGGACAGACAGAATTGTTACGGAGTGCCAGAGAATTGTTACTCAGGGCCACAGAAACTTTACTTAGGGCCACAGAATTTTTACTCAGGGACAGACAGAATTGTTACTGAGTGCCAGAGAATTGTTACTCAGGGACAGACAGAATTGTTACGGAGTGCCAGAGAATTGTTACTCAGGGCCACAGAAACTTTACTTAGGGCCACAGAATTTTTACTCAGGGACAGACAGAATTGTTACTGAGTGCCAGAGAATTGTTACTCAGGGACAGACAGAATTGTTACGGAGTGCCAGAGAATTGTTACTCACGGCCACAGAAACTTTACTTAGGGCCACAGAATTTTTACTCAGGGACAGACAGAATTGTTACTGAGTGCCAGAGAATTGTTACTCAGGGACAGACAGAATTGTTACTGAGTGCCAGATAATTGTTACTTAGGGCCACAGAAACGTTATTAGGGCCACAGAATTGTTACTCAGGGACAGACAGAATTGTTACTGAGTGCCAGAGAATTGTTACTTAGGGCCACAGAAACTTTAGTTAGGGCCACAGAATTGTTACTCAGGGACAGACACAGAATTGTTACTGAGGGCCACAGAACTGTTACTTAGGGCCACAGAATTGTTACTCGCACAGACACAGAATTGTTACTGAGGACCACAGAACTGTTACTTAGGGCCACAGAATTGTTACTCGCACAGACACAGAATTGTTACACAGGGACACAGAACTGTTACTGAGGGCCACAGAACCGTTACTTAGGGCCACAGAATTGTTACTCGCACAGACACAGAATTGTTACTCGCACAGACACAGAATTGTTACTCGCACAGACACAGAATTGTTACTGAGGGCCACAGAACTGTTACTTGGGGCCACAGAAACGTTAATCAGGGACACAGAATTGTTACTGAGGGCCACAGAACTGTTACTTAGGGCCACAGAATTGTTACTCGCACAGACACAGAACTGTTACACAGGGACACAGAACTGTTACTGAGGGCCACAGAACCGTTACTTAGGGCCACAGAATTGTTACTCGCACAGACAGAATTGTTACTCGCACAGACACAGAATTGTTACTCGCACAGACACAGAATTGTTACTCAGGGACACAGAACTGTTACTGAGGGCCACAGAACTGTTACTTAGGGCCACAGAATTGTTACTCGCACAGACACAGAATTCTTACTCGCACAGACACAGAATTGTTACTCAGGGAAACAGAACTGTTACTGAGGGCCACAGAACTGTTACTTAGGGCCACAGAATTGTTTCTCGCACAGACACAGAATTGTTACTCGCACAGACACAGAATTGTTACTGAGGGCCACAGAACTGTTACTTGGGGCCACAGAAACGTTAATCAGGGACACAGAATTGTTACTGAGGGCCACAGAACTGTTACTTAGGGCCACAGAATTGTTACTCGCACAGACACAGAATTGTTACTCAGGGACACAGAATTGTTACTCAGGGACACATAATCGTTTAATTAAAGAGTATGTCAGACAACATGCAGAGGAGTGGCAGAGGAGGCAATGTTTTAGGAGCGAGCAGACGTGGCAGCAGAGGAAGGGGTCGAGGCAGCACTATTCGCAGCCAGAGGCCAGTGCTCCCGGTGTCATCCAGCGGTCGTGTCTCCACCGACAACCCTGCCGTCATCGATTGGTTGGCTCGGTCGTCTTCCTCTTCCCAGGTCACCTCTGACACCTACAGCCAACGGTCGGTGGGTACGTCAGACACAACCGTTAGTTGGCATGGCCCGGGACCAAGCCCACTGAAATCACGTGTCCTCTACCTGCCCCTGTCCTTTGGTGTTCCCTCACCAAGCGAAGTATCGCATGCTGTGGGCTCAGCCCCACTGTACAGTGAGGAAGAGCTAACAGAGGGCGGTCAGGAACGGGGGGAGACATCCGCCTTTTCAGCAGCTAGGCGAAGAAGTAGTGGCGAGGAGAGTGGCCCGGTAGCCGGTCTAGAGACAGGTCTGTCTCCTGACCCAGACGCAGCCGAGGGGGCTAGTAGTGAGGCGGGCCATGGGCCCCTATATACCGCCTCCTCATGCTGCTGCCAGGTCCAGAGTCTCTCATGGGTCCCTGTACGGCCTCCCATTGCTGCTGTCTCCATCGCCACACTCTGCCATGTGCCACTTTCAGGTCTCCTCACACACTGCTGGTGTGTAGAATTTTTTGACATAGGGTGCTGGCAGATTACGGGCCTCCCATAGCTGCTGCCAGGCCCCTAATCTGCCATAGGCCCCTATATACCGCCTCCTCATGCTGCTGCCAGGTCCAGAGTCTCTCATGGGTCCCTGTACGGCCTCCCATTGCTGCTGTCTCCATCGCCACACTCTGCCATGTGCCACTTTCAGGTCTCCTCACACACTGCTGGTGTGTAGAATTTTTTGACATAGGGTGCTGGCAGATTACGGGCCTCCCATAGCTGCTGCCAGGCCCCTAATCTGCCATAGGCCCCTATATACCGCCTCCTCATGCTGCTGCCAGGTCCAGAGTCTCTCATGGGTCCCTGTACGGCCTCCCATTGCTGCTGTCTCCATCGCCACACTCTGCCATGTGCCACTTTCAGGTCTCCTCACACACTGCTGGTGTGTAGAATTTTTTGACATAGGGTGTTGGCAGATTACGGGCCTCCCATTGCTGCTGCCAGGCCCCTAATCTGCCATGGGCCCCTATATACCGCCTCCTCATGCTGCTGCCAGGTCCAGAGTCTCTCATGGGTCCCTGTACGGCCTCCCATTGCTGCTGTCTCCATCGCCACACTCTGCCATGTGCCACTTTCAGGTCTCCTCACACACTGCTGGTGTGTAGAATTTTTTGACATAGGGTGCTGGCAGATTACGGGCCTCCCATAGCTGCTGCCAGGCCCCTAATCTGCCATAGGCCCCTATATACCGCCTCCTCATGCTGCTGCCAGGTCCAGAGTCTCTCATGGGTCCCTGTACGGCCTCCCATTGCTGCTGTCTCCATCGCCACACTCTGCCATGTGCCACTTTCAGGTCTCCTCACACACTGGTGGTGTGTAGAATTTTTTGACATAGGGTGCTGGCAGATTACGGGCCTCCCATAGCTGCTGCCAGGCCCCTAATCTGCCATAGGCCCCTATATACCGCCTCCTCATGCTGCTGCCAGGTCCAGAGTCTCTCATGGGTCCCTGTACGGCCTCCCATTGCTGCTGTCTCCATCGCCACACTCTGCCATGTGCCACTTTCAGGTCTCCTCACACACTGCTGGTGTGTAGAATTTTTTGACATCGGGTGTTGGCAGATTACGGGCCTCCCATTGCTGCTGCCAGGCCCCTAATCTGCCATGGGCCCCTATATACCGCCTCCTCATGCTGCTGCCAGGTCCAGAGTCTCTCATGGGTCCCTGTACGGCCTCCCATTGCTGCTGTCTCCATCGCCACACTCTGCCATGTGCCACTTTCAGGTCTCCTCACACACTGCTGGTGTGTAGAATTTTTTGACATAGGGTGCTGGCAGATTACGGGCCTCCCATAGCTGCTGCCAGGCCCCTAATCTGCCATAGGCCCCTATATACCGCCTCCTCATGCTGCTGCCAGGTCCAGAGTCTCTCATGGGTCCCTGTACGGCCTCCCATTGCTGCTGTCTCCATCGCCACACTCTGCCATGTGCCACTTTCAGGTCTCCTCACACACTGCTGGTGTGTAGAATTTTTTGACATAGGGTGCTGGCAGATTACGGGCCTCCCATAGCTGCTGCCAGGCCCCTAATCTGCCATAGGCCCCTATATACCGCCTCCTCATGCTGCTGCCAGGTCCAGAGTCTCTCATGGGTCCCTGTACGGCCTCCCATTGCTGCTGTCTCCATCGCCACACTCTGCCATGTGCCACTTTCAGGTCTCCTCACACACTGCTGGTGTGTAGAATTTTTTGACATAGGGTGTTGGCAGATTACGGGCCTCCCATTGCTGCTGCCAGGCCCCTAATCTGCCATGGGCCCCTATATACCGCCTCCTCATGCTGCTGCCAGGTCCAGAGTCTCTCATGGGTCCCTGTACGGCCTCCCATTGCTGCTGTCTCCATCGCCACACTCTGCCATGTGCCACTTTCAGGTCTCCTCACACACTGCTGGTGTGTAGAATTTTTTGACATAGGGTGCTGGCAGATTACGGGCCTCCCATAGCTGCTGCCAGGCCCCTAATCTGCCATAGGCCCCTATATACCGCCTCCTCATGCTGCTGCCAGGTCCAGAGTCTCTCATGGGTCCCTGTACGGCCTCCCATTGCTGCTGTCTCCATCGCCACACTCTGCCATGTGCCACTTTCAGGTCTCCTCACACACTGCTGGTGTGTAGAATTTTTTGACATAGGGTGCTGGCAGATTACGGGCCTCCCATAGCTGCTGCCAGGCCCCTAATCTGCCATAGGCCCCTATATACCGCCTCCTCATGCTGCTGCCAGGTCCAGAGTCTCTCATGGGTCCCTGTACGGCCTCCCATTGCTGCTGTCTCCATCGCCACACTCTGCCATGTGCCACTTTCAGGTCTCCTCACACTGCTGGTGTGTTGAATTTTTTGACATAGGGTGCTGGCAGATTACGGGCCTCCTATAGCTGCTGCCAGGCCCCTAATCTGCCATAGGCCCCTATATACCGCCTCCTCATGCTGCTGCCAAGTCCAGAGTCTGTCATGGGTCCCTGTACGGCCTCCCATTGCTGCTGTCTCCATCGCCACACTCTGCCATGTGCCACTTTCAGGTCTCCTCACACACTGCTGGTGTGTTGAATTTTTTGACATAGGGTGCTGGCAGATTACGGGCCTCCCATAGCTGCTGCCAGGCCCCTAATCTGCCATGGGCCCCTATATACCGCCTCCTCATGCTGCTGCCAGGTCCACAGTGTCTCATGCCATGTGCCACTTTCAGGTCTCCTCACACTGCTGGTGTGTTGAATTTTTTGACATAGGGTGCTGGCAGATTATGGGCCTCCTATAGCTGCTGCCAGGCCCCTAATCTGCCATAGGCCCCTATATACCGCCTCCTCATGCTGCTGCCAGGTCCAGAGTCTCTCATGGGTCCCTGTACGGCCTCCCATTGCTGCTGTCTCCATCGCCACACTCTGCCATGTGCCACTTTCAGGTCTCCTCACACTGCTGGTGTGTAGAATTTTTTGACATAGGGTGCTGGCAGATTACGGGCCTCCTATAGCTGCTGCCAGGCCCCTAATCTGCCATAGGCCCCTATATACCACCTCCTCATGCTGCTGCCAGGTCCAGAGTCTCTCATGGGTCCCTGTACGGCCTCCCATTGCTGCTGTCTCCATCGCCACACTCTGCCATGTGCCACTTTCAGGTCTCCTCACACTGCTGGTGTGTAGAGTTTTTTGACATAGGGTGCTGGCAGATTACGGGCCTCCCATTGCTGCTGCCAGGCCCCTAATCTGCCATGGGCCCCTATACCGCCTCCTCATGCTGCTGCCAAGTCCAGAGTGTGTCATGGGTCCCTGTACGGCCTCCCATTGCTGCTGTCTCCATAGCCACACTCTGCCATGTGCCACTTTCAGGTCTCCTCACACTGCTGGTGTGTTGAATTTTTTGACATAGGGTGCTGGCAGATTACGGGCCTCCCATTGCTGCTGCCAGGCACGTAATCTGCCATGGGCCCCCGTACCGACTCCTCATGCTGTGACGTTGCAACAAGGTGGAATTCAACCCTACATATGTTAGACCGCCTTTACGAACAGCGAAAGGCCATCACCGATTTCCTGATGTTAAAAGCGGATAAAGGTACTCCCTGTGTAACTTAGATGTCAGCCATTGGCAGCTCATGCGTGACACCTGCGCTTGCTCAGGCCCTTTGAGGAGGCCACGCTATTCGTGAGTCGCCAGGACTATGGGATGAACGACGTCATTCCTCTGTTGCACGTCCTGGAACAAATGCTGTTAACAATGGCTGGTCAGGGTGCGGTAGACGTGGCGCACAGATCTCAACGCCACATGACCCCTGTGGGGGCAGGACAGGAAGAAGAGGAGGAGGTAGAGGAGGACATTGGTGCTCAGGAATTATTGAGTGAAATGGGTGGTTTTTCCACTCAGCGGACAGGAGTGGAGGAGCAGGAGCATCTGGTAGAGGAGGAGGAGGAGGAGACAGAGGACCCAGACGCACCGTGGCAGTATGCTGTGGAGATGGAGGCAGGGAGTCCCTCGCATTCCTTGGCACAAATGGCCCATAGCATGCTCGGTTGCTTGCGTAGCGACAGCCGAATAATAACCATCAGACAGAGGGATGACTTTTGGCTGTCCACCTTGTTGGACCCTCGCTACCGTTCAAAAATGGTGGCCTTTTTCACACCTGCTGAGAGGGAGGCCAAAATAACGTACTATAAAAACCACCTATGTAGTCAGCTGGTCTCTGCCTGTCTGCGCCAACGTCCATCCTCAGACACTGTGGGCCCTGTGCGCTCGCGTTCCGCTGCCATGGCAGCAGGGAAGGGGTGGGGTGGTAGGAGCAGTGGCAGCTCCACCAGCAGCGGCTGCCTCAGTCTGCAGTCGATGATGAGTAGCTTTCTTCACCAGCGCAGTGAGGAAACTACTAACCAGCCGCAGCAGCAGCAGCAGCAGCAGCATCAGGTGGACCTGGAGCAGGACCTCAAACAACAGGCTTAGGCCTACTTGGACAGCACCCTGCCAACCGAGGTAGACAATCCCCTTGACTACTGGGCAACGAAACTTGACCTTTGGCCCCAACTAGCTGAATTTGCCCTTGAAAGGCTGTCATGCCCGGCCAGTAGCGTGGCATCGGAGCGCGTGTTTAGTGCGGCAGGAGGTATTGCAACTCCGCGGAGGACACGACTGTCCACCCAAAGTGTGGAGAGACTGACGTTTGTGAAAATGAATCAGGCGTGGATTAGTCTGGATTTCAAACCACCAGTTCCTGACACAACTGACTAAATCCGCCATGAATCATGCCCCAAACATGTGCCACTTTCAGGTCTCCTCACACTGCTGGTGTGTTCCATTTTTTGTCATAGGGTGCTGGCAGATTACGGGCCTCCCATAGCTGCTGCCAGGCCCCTAATCTGCCATGGGCCCCTATACCGCCTCCTCATGCTGCTGCCAAGTCCAGAGTCTCTCATGGGTCCCTGTACGGCCTCCCATTGCTGCTGTCTCCATCGCCACACTCTGCCATGTGCCACTTTCAGGTCTCCTCACACTGCTGGTGGGTTCCATTTTTTGTCATAGGGTGCTGGCAGATTACGGGCCTCCCATAGCTGCTGCCAGGCCCCTAATCTGCCATGGGCCCCCGTACCGACTCCTCATGCTGCTGCCAGGCCCGTAATCTGTCATGGGCCCCTGTTGTCGCTTGTTAGCATATTCCGCTCGTTCAGATGCTCCTTCTCCTGCTACTCCTCTTCACGGATTCCGTCAGCAGTCTTTCTTGGAATCCGTTTCCAAGAGACAACAGTTTGCGAGCACGCACCAGACGGTGCAGAAACTGAACGTCCTCCTGTCCAAATTGCTGCTGCCAGGCTCGTAATCTGTCATGCGCCCCTGTACCGCCTCCTCATGCTGCTGCCAGGTCCAGAGTGAGTCATGGGCCCCCGTACCGACTCCAAATGCTGCTGCCAGGCCCGTAATCTGTCATGGGCCCCTGTACCGCCTCCCCATGCTGCTGCCAGGTCCAGATTGTGTCATGGGTCCCTGTACGGCCTCCCATTGCTGCTGCCAGGCCTGTAATCTGCCATGGGCCCCCGTACCGACTCCTCATGCTGCTGCCAGGCCCGTAATCTGCCATGGGCCCCTGTACCGCCTCCTCATGCTGCTGCCAGGTCCAGAGTGTGTCATGGGTCCCTGTACGGCCTCCCATTGCTGCTGTCTCTATCGCCATACTCTGCCATGTGCCACTTTCAGGTCTCCTCACACTGCTGGTGGTTTCCATTTTTGTCATAGGGTGCTGTATGGCCTCCCATTGCTGCTGCCTCCACCGCCACACTGTGGCTCCACACTCTGGTTTTGGCCCCGTGACTGGCCAAATGAGTGAAGTGTGCGGTGATTCTAAGATCGACGGCACTCATCTGCATGTCATACTGCCTGACAGTATTATTTCTCTTCCCCAGCAGACTCCAAGGGCATTTAAATTAAAGGTACAGTGTTCAGCACTAATATTAAGTCTCTCTGAAGCCTAGAAACACCCTTTTTTAAGTTAAATTCACAGCGAATATATTCGACTCGAAATTTTTCCACGAATTCGCCGAATCAGTCGAATCGAATTTTTGAATACTTCGCTCATCTCTATTGAAAATGGTGCTGTTTACTTCCAAGCAAACAGGAAGTGATGTCAGTTCATTGCTTCCGGTTTACTATAATGGAGAGCTGATCAAATCTAATCCCAGCTTAGCTTGGCTGTCTTGCCAGCCGATGCATGCGCCGGCTGGTGTCTCAGGTCTCCCGATAGGTCTGGAGAGCCTCAGAGAGCGGATCGCGGGGGAAGGGGGCTACGCCTTTTCAGACACTACACATTCAAGTCTGAGGAAGCGCAGCAAAGGCCCCCACATGGGAGGGAATGTCCCCTCCCTGCGTTCGTAATAGCAGTTTAGTGGCTGGAAAGCTGCTTCGTTTGCCATTACAAGAGCCAACCTCTGGCTCTAAAAAAAAACGGTACCAGGGTGATGCCTGCAGCGGCAAGCATCACTCCATTATAAACACTGAAACAAATGGCAATGTACTGGTATGTCGCTGGATGGTAAGTGTTTAAATGTTGCAGCCGCGTTGCTTCAAGTTCAAGTCTGAGGAAGTGCTGCAAAGGCATTCCTGTATGACTCTTTTTAGATAGAGAAAGGGATTGAAGATAGTCCCTTTCTCTGCTACCTGGGCTGCACTGTAATGAATAGGATAGAAGTCTGTATAGAAACTCCATCCTATTCATTCACAAAACTGTCAAAAAACAGTTTACCATGTGCCAGTGATGAATGAACAGAGTGATCAGTACTGATCACTTTGTTCATTCAGGAAAGAAAAGGGGCCAGTAAACACAGCCCCCTGCTCTCCATCCTGATTGCAATCTGTCACTGACAGAACTCTAGGGTCTTGGGCATCAGCTGCAGCTGGCGGGAGAGGTGGAGGAAAAGCCAGCTTGAAGAGCTGCCTGGGGGTGGGGAAATTTGCATTGGATCCCTGCTAGCGGGAAGGGGGTCATCCAGGGGAGTTCAGGAGGGAAGGAAGCAACAGGTGACAGAGAGGCGGCAGGTCATTTTAGGTGAATAGCTCTGATCAGCAGTTTGTTAGCCGGTGATCAGAACTTATGTTTTGTTCAGCAGAGTCTGAACATTTCTACTACAAGTTTATGGTCACTGAAGTGAATATGAGCTTATAGTAGAGGGGGAATGTAGGAAGCTGTGCTGTAGGTCAGTATGCCATATGGACCTGGCAGTGAAAGGGTTAAAATATGTCAGTTGATAAGGATGTCTGGCATCTGCACAGCATCCTTGTTTGCCCTTCCTCTATCCCTCTGTCTACACTGGAGTCACATTAGCTGAGTGAGGGAGAAGAGAAAAAAAAACAAACATTGGAATACTAGTCAGTACCAGTGTGCAAAAAAGGTGTTTTCTTTAGAAGACTAAATCACCTCTAATGTTGGGTGTCATACATGTGTGGATGTTGCTGCATCATGTTAAAATGATTAGTTTCGTTTTTTTACATTTTAGAATGGAGTGCCTCTAGATTGTGCAGAATCCCCCCTCCTACCCATGTTGCATATTCTGTATAAATTGAAAAAAATTTTTTACAGATATTAATTTTTTGAAATCTGCTCCACAGCAGTCCAGTAATCTAACAGCTGCAGGCTCTGTGTGTAAAGGCTATGAATTCCCAGAGTCAGAATGTCAACTGGCAGCTCCCATTACCTCCCCCCAGTTTGTTGTCCGTTCTCTGTGCAGCAGCTGCTCTCAGACACAGGGGAGTTGGACCTGCATGATCACATGACTGGACCAGAGCAGATTAAAAGGGGAAAAATAAAAAAAAAAAAGTTACACTGCTCTTTTTATACAGACTATGCAGTATAGGTAGGAGGAGGGGGAGTAGCGTTTAACAATAATTTTAATTAGCCTTATCCTCCACTTGAGGGTTCATTACATAGTCACTATATTGTACTTGTATTTTGAACTTTATTATTGTGGGTTATCAAAATATATATTTCAAGCTCAAATAACCACTGCATCCATGGTTATTTTTTTTAATATATATATATATATATATATATATATATATATATATATATATACACACACACACACACACACACACACACACACACACACACATATACACACACACACACACACTCACTCTAGAGCACAGCACACAGTCTACAAGAAACAGTTTATTTTTATTTTTTTACCAATTCACAGTACAGTGAAATAGTGCCTTCAAGAAATGCACTTTGTATTTATATCAATTGAACAGAATATAGTGATTGAACCCTTTAGAAATTTGATGTGGGCAAGAGAGAAATATAAACTAAGCACCCCAATGTTCCCATAACAGATAAAAAATTGTTAGCATTTCCTATTAAACTATTGTGAATCTTCAGACAGGAAGTTTAGTGCTGCATTTACTGAAACACGTGGCGTGGCTAAGGCTACTACAAAAACTTAGGGAAGAAACGCTTTGTACAGGATCTTTATAAGGCAGTTCTACATCTCTAGCCCTTTCATTACTACTTAAACAAAGATCTTGTTAGAGGTAACTTCTAGTAATAAATAAATGGATAAAACTGCTTCTCAGTAAATATTCATTGTCACAGCTGAATCCCATCAACAAGCCATTCAAGTAAAAGTAATACAAACTTTCCCACCATAAAATTTTAAATCTATTGAACACAAGAGCAGTTTAATGGTACATTTCAGTATACAAAAGGTGAACACAGATATTTAAGTGGAAAAAAAGATAAAGCAGTCTTTAAATTGAAGAATGCTTTCCACAGCTTCATGGTGCCTGTCATTTGTTCTTTTCTGTATCCAGTGAATGGATTACTGCTCCTCTGAGTGCTATAGTAAGTTAAAAAAAAGGAAGAAGGTTAGGAAGACATCTATAATATCTTGAAAGGGAACATATACTGGAGTGTGAAGGATGTAACACCCTACACGCACACATGCACCCTCTTTAGAGTGCCCATCACCGACACCTTTTGCCAACATAATACCATTTACAACACTACAATGTCTTGACACTCTAAATTTGCAATGCTAAAAGTGTCAAACGAAATTTTAAAAAACATTATCTTAATTAAAAAACATTTGGGTCCTTATAATGGCATAATTGGATGGCACAGTTCTAAAAATAAAGTGTAAATCTTCCAGTGCTCCAACTTCCTATGAAAAAGGTGGCTATGTGGAAAAGATTTGTTTTCTTTTTGCATTAAATAAAAAAATGTGATATAGATTTGCACATTTTAAAGCAATGGCAATACTATATTTTCTGCTATTTGGATTGGAGCTTTGATTCAAGGAAGGTTTAGTGACACTAAGTGTTGCGTTGGTGAAACTAGAGGGTTTTCTTAGAATTGCAAATAAATAACATCAATATATCACTACAAATATTAATTGGAAAGATGTTGCTGTGAGGTCTGTTTAAAGGTCATTTCAGTCATAAGGGAGTGGCAGAACAATGCTTTTACCTTTATCCCATAGCAATAAACAAGTTACAACACTGGACTGTAATTTCCTAAAAGAGCAGACCAGACGAGTGCTTTAAAAAGGCAAAAATATACTATTTTTCCCGTATATATTATATATGTTTATTCTGAAGGAAAAAAAAAAAAAAAAAAAGTCTCTTTTGAGTCAAGAAAATGACAAATATTTCATAAATACCCCTTTTAGTCAGGAGGTGGCGAGTGTGAGTCCAGGTAGCTAGTTTACTGCTTGGTTGTACAGACCTGAATACCATATTATAGTTAAGATCCTATTGATACTTTTCGCAGCCATTCACATGTAAAATCGCTCATAAAGTGATTATTTGTGAATGATCAGCCCTGAACACAGATAATCTGCATCCAGGGCCAATAGTCCACAGGTAATCACTGCATGAGCAATTACTTACGACTGGCCTCGAATAGCTGTGGGAGCAGTCAGCCTCCCATTGTTTTCAAAGGCACAACTAGCCCACAGCTAATCGTGGGGGTTTCCCACTGTTAAGCACAAATGCTCTACTCACAAATTGTTAATGGAGTCGTACACATGAAAAAGTCAGCTGAATGACTCGAGAGACATTCATATCCCTTCACTGTGATATTGTGTTCTGCCCTCCCGCACCAGAACATACTGGTAAGAGCTCGCAGCCATTGGCTGCGAGCGATGATCAGATGCCCATCGGCTGTTGGTTTTCCAGCATGCTCTTTCAACAAAAGCTGGTCATGAGACCAGCTTCTGTCACACAAGGATACAGGCTGATTGTCAGCTGATATCTACTGTACCAGCTTATTTTGGCTGGTATTCAGCCTAAGTACAAAGCTTTACACATTTGATTTCTTAACATGCATTGCCACACAGTACAGCAGGAAAGCACCCCATTTATGAAATGTTTACTTGCAAAATAGAATGATAAAATATGAATTTATAAATGCAAAAATTAAAACAAATATGACCAAAACTACCTGTAGTTTAGGAACAAAATGCATAAAAAGTGAAAACTCAGTTTAGGAGGAGGCACTCAAAATTAAAATCTGCGATCAAAAGAAAAAAAAAAAAAAAAAAAAAAAAAAAAATTTAACCTGGATTGCAGCAGAAAGGAAGTAAAGAAATCTTTACTATACACTCCCCACTTCTCCAAACACAGATTTGTTCACCAAACTAGAGTGAACCTTTGATCCTTCCAGTGCTTTGACAGTGGGAAGGCAGGTGCAGAACGCAACTGGAGACATTTATCAAGCAAATTAGCCATGTACCGGACCATGCAATAAGTTGCAAATCAGGCTGTATCTCCTTCAGCAAAAACTCCATGACAGGTTTACAGATCTGTGCATCTGTGTTCCTGGGCAGCCAAGAGCAACAGATTGCAAAATTTAAAGACAGATTACTAAAGCGAAGACCGATTTCTACTCTAAACAGACATATAATTAAGAAGTGGTCATAGTTGGGTTTCAACCATTTGCAAGTGTTACATTTGAGAGTAGTCAAAAGTAGGAATTTACAACACAAGCTGTAACATTGTAATAATAGATCTGTCTTGCTTCTATTTAGCATCACTTTGCAACAAGGAATGATAAATGTCCCCAGTTACTTTTATTCAGAATGCTTTACCCAAACTGAGTTTTCATTTTCAGCTCTGCATTTCCAAAAAAAAAAAGTGGATTACTGGATGGAGGCCAGCTATAGCAGAATACATTGTCCTTAGACCTAACAGACTAACAGAGAAAGGATGGTAGTTGAAAGAACATATTGTAGGTTATCAGTGGCAGCTTAGAAGGCAATATGTGAGCACTCGGAGTCCCTCTACCAAGAAAAAACTACCTACTAGGGGATGGGAGCTCAGCCTAAAAGGGTCCATTTCATTCAGACAAAAAGCAAATTGATACTACGATTTAAAAAAATAAATAAAAAAATAGACTCATTTCACTTCACTGCGATAATTAGTTGATATGTACCAACATCTGCTATTTTAACCAAACTAAATCTTTATTACAGCACATGATGGTGCAAGGTTTGAAATCAAAAATTTTCATCAGCATTTAAACTGGGTAAGCAATGTGGAAACACTAATGGCAGATAACCTATTGGCTTACTTGCTACACAGAATTATTTTAGGCACATGAATGGTAAAGGCCATTTGAAGAAGCATACTAGAACCAAATTAGTAGGATTAACAAAGGAAAAGACTCAGTAATAACATCAGAGTATTTGAAATGAGTGTTTCTATCCAATTGGAGTTTCCGCAACTGAGGAGATAGAGACTGCACGTTGTACCATACATCAATGGAAGCACAGCCCTGTAGCCTAAGATGGCAAGGCACACCTCGCTAATCAATCCTCCAAGCTGACAGACCAAGTCAAGACGACACAGTCAACTCTTTCCTGTGAAGACTGGAAGTTTAGGGAGGCAGCACTGAGAGAGCACTGTAAGTGAGGTGAAAATTGACAATGTTCCAGTTTTGCGATAATAGTTTAAGAGGAGATATCAATTCTGGTTTGTTTCCAGAATACATACAATAAAATCTCCCCAATGAAAAAAAAAAAAAAAAAAAAAAAAAAAAAAACCACTGACAGATGTTTAAACCATTTTATACTCTAGGTATAGAATATAAGCTTTTTGAAATGAGTGATGTAAAGCCATTCTTACTGTAACTGTTTTTGAAATTTAATATAAGTCATGATGATATGGACACAACCAAGCTGAGCTCCCATGATGATTTACAGTACATACAGAAGTGCTGGGAAGGGCCTGTTGCCCTCCGTCACGGGCCAGAAGAGGTCTGCTGCTTGTTAGTGTCTGCAGGACTGTGCCATTAGAAGCAAAGAAAGACAGGAAAAAAAAAAAAAAAAAAAAAAGAAGAAAAATAAAACCTCAATGCAAAGAAAAAGGCAAACCTCTGCAACATGGGGCTGAGAACATACCTTGTCTGGTCACATTTTCTGCTGTGTTCAAAGCCTGGCCACTCAAATCGCTCACTACACTATCTACAGTCCGATGGTGCTTTAGAAAGAATGGCAGAATGAAGCGACTATAAAGAATCTGAGATCCATTCCATGAGAAAGGAGCCATACACCACAGCAAGAATGCACACTGCAATTAAAAACAAAAAAAACAAACACATGCTTTTAAGAAATATGGTTATAAATAAAGCCTAACCCCTTGGTCTATGAATTCAGTCTTCTCTTTCTTCCTAGAAATTGCATATTCTATTGCCTAAGATTTCCTCTACTACATGAAGCGTATCCGCCCCATCTTTTGTGATTAAGCGGACCTCATTTACTCATTGTAGCAGATGATTCCCGGAAGCTTCCAACCATATATATACTACCGGTACATACCGTACTGTAATGTCTTCACTGCATGGCCACTTCCACCTCTCTGCTGTGAGCATACCTGTCTTTTCAGTAAGTGATGGCACATGCAGTGCAATATTGCTGGTCATGGGCAGGTGCCTGGTGTCGGAGACCAGAACTTTCAAAGTAAATTGTTATGCTGTGCAATATTTGCACAGTAGAAAACTACAGTATCCAAACTTTTTTTATAGGTGATGTTTAAAAAGCCTTTACAGTTTATCAGTTCTGAGTTAACCACGAGTCCTCATTCACACATGCACTCAGGCTCATAGATGGTGAATGGACAGTTTATTTATGCTGCTTGTGCTGGCAGGTGCTGAAGGCAGCCCACATAAGTGTATGGTGCTGCACAGCACCAAACACAGTCATACTCAGATTTAGCCTCAGCGCCCATGTGAATTAGACCTAAATTATGCCCACACTGAAGTTCTGGCGATACCCCACATGTCACACAATAATCTTTACATAACCTGTGGGTCCTATACTTGCCTTTGCATTTGTGTATATAAGCCTCCTGTGTGATAGCAATGGCAGGTTCTTTATGAATACATCAGAGGTCTATTAGATCCTTCATGTCTCCCCTACTCCCCACTGTAGCCAACGAAGCACAGATCATGTTTGATTAGCTGCTTCCCTAGTTATAGTAGCTGGAGAATGACAGGTTTAAAACTAGAAAGTACAAAATGCTCATTGCTTCCAGTATGCTTCATTTCTTGCAAGGGAGATGAAAGAACGGATGTTCTTCAACCACCATCTCCTCTGTTTACCAGTTTACAATGGTCTGGGACTCCCCAGAGGAACTGGAGAGCCCAGGATTCACCATGGGTTGTGGCAAGGACTTTCTCATCCAGATGGCCAGAGGGTGGTAAGCAGTGCTACTAATTTGAATGCAGCCTTACTGAACAGTCGATTAATGGCTAAAAATAATACCAGGCTCATGGCTGTAGCCATGAGCTTGTTTTAACTGCTTAAAGCCCAGAATGTTCTCTGGACAGCAAGTCAAGAACAAAAATGAGCAGCACCGTAGTGACATTACCAGGGGCGGACTGACAACTCATGGGGCCCCCGGGCAATAGGGGATCATGGAGCCCATGTCCTCAGCCACACTTAAACCAGACCCAAAAAAAAAACCTGTGAAATATACCAGGGGCATCTCATGGGGCCCCCTACTGACCCCAGGCCCTTGGGCAGTGTCCCGAGTACCCAAATGGTCAGTCCGCCCCTGGGCATTACTTAAATCTCACTCCAAATATCCTGAAATTATCAGTCAAAAGGCAGCAGTGCCTCAGATCTCATACTGCAGATTTACAGCTAGAAATCTTTGGCCACAGGAGTGCCTAGACTCCCCTCACAGGAAGTGCACTGCTATACTTCAGGAGGAGTTCAAGACAAAAGGTTTCTTTTCAGGGTAATGTATAAGCACAATTAGCATTTCTAAATTTTCCCTATAACATGGCAAATCTTTACTTTTGAGTTCAGTTCCTCTTCAAAGGACAGTAAAGAATTATATAAAAACAGTGTAATGAAAACCTTCTCACCTTTCCCAGATAGTAAAATGGAAACCAGAAGAGAAATATATCCGAGAAAAATTCTACTACGCTGAACACGCCATAAACCACCCAGTACGTCAGCCATATCGTGTCATCTTTTTTTTCTGGGCTTTCAATGGCTTTAATTCTATGGAAAACAAATTGAAAAATACTATACAATATCAGCTTAAATCTACAAATCATTATGAAATGGCACCAGTTTTTAGGGTGCAAAATTAAAATGAACCATTGCTTTCTCACTTCTAGTTTACAAAACATTGCTCATTCGCCCTCCTTTCACATAATTTCAACTTTTTTTTTTTTTAAATTTTAAAATTAGGAAGCTGACCCTTCTGCTTTGCTCACCTGGGTATATGAATGACCCAGCTTCCAGTAGCCTGCTGGGATACCTAGATCACATGTCCCTGGAGTCTTCAGGGCAATCTAGAACAGATGCACATGTGCAAGGTGCATCATCAGGGGCAGGCTGCAAGAACCTGGAAGAGATGGCTGTCCCCCCGATGATGTACAAGAGAAAGATGAGAAGATGACAGTGCAGGACAGCACATGTAGGCTAACAGTCTGGTTGAAGAGTACAATGCTGGATTCACTGGGCTTATAAATATGTACAGAAAGATAACAAGGAGGCAAGTGGCATTTTGAGGGTCCATTCACACCAGCCATTCCATTGCAGCGCAGCGGCTCTTATGAATTGCGCTGAAGACAGTGCTGATGCACAGATTACTGGTCACTTTTTTTTTTTTTTTTAAACAAAACTTTATTGAAATAAATTAAAATGTTACCAGCCGGCTTGCAATGAGTGCACTGCGCTGGGAAGAAAAAAAAAAAAAAAAAAAAAAAAAAAAAAAAGAAGTGCACACAACCGTAACACAGTGGTGTGAACTGGCCACGCAAAAGACCAGGCATTTTGCTTAGCTTTCTCTTGAGGTGAGGGTACAAAGGAACTTTAATGGAATAGCCACCCTTAGTCGTCCCACATCAGCTGGTATGAACCTAGTCTAAATTAAAATTAAAGCACTGAGCAAACTGCTGGCACTGTAAAAATCCTGTATAATAAGAACTATAGTTTACAGAAATCTTTCCTTCCACAGCCAATACAAGCCTATGAATACTTACGAAGTGTAAGCAGGATACACAAAGCCAATCAAATTGCAGACCAGAGAAGCCCCATAGCCAAATACCAGGTACAAGCCCAGAGAGCAGAGGGAGCCTAGAGAAATGGAGTATGAAGCAAGACACCGGTTACACAGCTAGCAAAGCATAGCACTCTCTTTCTAGGTTAAGACACTTAATTTATTTTCCCATTGAACAAGATAAATATTTTAGTCACTGTTATCCCAACTATAAAAATAGTGTTTACAGCAAAATATGCCAGTTAGAAAATGCATGAGAAATAGGGCAGAGCTAGGCAGCTAATGCAGGGTCATAATCCTCTGTCTAGCACTGTAAGCAGCCCAGGTTCACATGATTAGTGTCACCAGACAATCATTCCCCCCCTCCCCCTCTGTGGATATTTCCTGCCAACCCTTATCAGTAATGACCATTGTCTTGATGACTGATACAAGTGTACATGACATGCAAAGTAAGCAGTTGAAAAGCTCAATTTCCCTACACATTTCTGAACTGCAGCACTGGTGATTTTTGGCAGTTTACTCCCCAGTGACTGCTAGCCTTTGGAAATATTCTTAATGAGGCAACAAATAAAAATGACCGCAAAGGCAAAATATCAGGGTCACCACACTTTAGAATCTGACTGCACAATCAATTTTTTGGTGGTCACGGAGTGATGACACCTGTGGTTTTAGATCTGTGTACCCACTCCTGCCCCAATGTCAAATTTAAACATGCGATTGTGTCTCTACTTGCGCATCCACTTCTATGGGCTGCCTAGACATAGTTCACATGCAGCAGGCAGTGGCTTGGATTGGAGGGCGAATCTGATTGCCCATGTGAATGAGCCCTAAAGTGATCACATCACAATGCCAAAAACTTGTGACTGAACTACACTTTAACCCCAACCATCCGCTACCCCTTTTAGCTGCAGAAGCAGCAACTGGGGTGTACACTTACCACAGCTGTAGTGCTTTAATTTGTGAATGAAATTATAGTTCCATTGCTTTTGGTTGACTCTGAAAGCACCCCACAACCGCAAGCAAGGAATGCTGTTGCTGCATGCTAGTGCAGGATTCAAGGGGTTCAAGCACGCAGTCAAGAGGCTATACAACACCTCCTCGCCACCTGTCACATGCTCTCTGAAAAGCATCCAAATGTAGAACGCTTCTCAGAGAGCAAAGCTAGTGTGAACGAGCCCTAAAGATGGCCACAGATGGATCAAAATTTGGCCGTTGAGCAAAGACCAGCCAAATTTTGATCCATGTGTGGCCACTGCAGTTGAATGGAAGTTGATTTACTGAT
Organism: Staurois parvus; assembly: GCF_062004578.1. Taxonomy (NCBI): domain Eukaryota; kingdom Metazoa; phylum Chordata; class Amphibia; order Anura; family Ranidae; genus Staurois; species Staurois parvus. The sequence continues at coordinate 222,868 of NW_028318337.1, read as the reverse complement.
TGACGTCTGTTCAACTGCCATACTGGACAAAAGCTGCTCGATCAGATAACAGCTGCAGGGCCGATTCATGTATTCTGACCATGTATGGTATGGTCAGCTACAAGTGCAACTATCCCCACTGATTTAAAAGTTTTCATGCTGGGAATGCTAACTGTCACATTTGCTTGTGTTCTCAACCAAGCGGTCAAACCATCAAATGGCTGATGTCATAACTGATCACATGTGCAGCACCATGGCAGTTGCAGGTTAAACAGAAGCCAAGATGGCAGCTTCCTCAGGTGAAAAGAACAGGAGGGTTTAGTTCTAATTTAAAGTGGACTCAGTGATGCAGTGTCCTGCTGCTCCCCACCTAGCCGCTGACATCTTCGGGTGGCTGGCTTTCGGGTCTGGATCGCCAGCTGATGTCAATGGCCAGGTGGAGATGACATCATGGGTGAGCCTAGTCAGATTCAGCATTTCTGAATCTGTACAGTGAGCTGTGCGTGCGCGGATCACTGTACAGGGGTGGACAGGCAGGTAACTTACCGTATTTTCCGGCGTATAAGGCGACCGGGTGTATAAGACTACCCCCTAATTTTCCAGTTAAAAACATAGGTTTTGGGCTATACTCGCCGTATAAGACTACCCCCCTTCCAAGGCAACACCATTTAAAAACATCAGATTTTTTTATTGAAATGGTTATGACTTACCGGTACTTAAAATCCTTCAAAATCCTCATGTTCATCCTCCGACATCATAAGTTCATGAATGACATCTTGTGATACATTTGTAAGACAGTAATCATATGGATCAAATTCCAAATCAGATGTTACCGCTGGATGTGCGGTAATACGGTAGCTTCAGCTACATACAGTATATATACACAGCCCGCTGGATGTGCAGTAATGTACATACAGTATACCGCGCTGAGCCAAGCTGGCTCAAAACAAATGTCCCTATGACAGATTAATCTGTCAGCCCGCTGGATGTGTGGTATATACAGTATACTGAGCCAAGCTGTTTCAAAATGTACTGGTACGTCCCTACGGTAATCAGACCGCTGGATGTGTGTATGTACAGTAGCTGAGGCTACATACAGTATACGCTGGGCCAATCACGGCCAGCGATGTATTCTACTAATGAATACAAAGCCTTCTTGGATTGGTTGAGGTTGTGACATCATCAGCCCACCTCTCTGACTCAGCCAATCCGAGCAGGCTTTGTATTCATTAGTAGAATACATCACTCACCGTGATTGGCCCAGTGTATACTGTATGTAGCCGCAGCTACCATACATACACGCATCCAGCGGGCTGATTACAGTAGGGACGTACTGGTATGTTTTGAAACCGCTTGGCTCAGCGCAGTATACTGTATATACCACACATCCAGCGGGCTGACAGATTAATCTGTCATAGGGACATTTGTTTTGAGCCAGCTTGGCTCAGCACGGTATACTGTATGTACAGTATTACCACACATCCAGCCAGCTTGACCCAAACAAACTCAAGGTTCACATTTTATACCCCGCATATAAGACGACCCCCAATTTTTGGGGTATATTTTTAAGTATAAAAAGTAGTCTTATATGCCAGAAAATACTGTACTTTAACTCAGAAGATACAACGCAGGTCTCTTCTGCATTAAAACTTGCCCTCCTGAGGATTTACCCCCTTTCCTGACCAGGCCATTTTTTGCATTACGGCGCTGCGTTACTTTGACTGACAAATGCTCAGTCATGCAACGCTGCATGTTTGCGTTTTTAATTTTGTGCTATAAACAAACAAGACTGAAAACCTTGAGAAAAACAATATCAGGAAACACTAAAAACTGGGGATGGAGGCCTGCCATTTAAAGGCACGGGGGATGGCGGGTTTCCTGACCCGGAGGGAGGAGCTCTACATCTCAAGGGGCTGTCCTGGAAGGTGCAGGGAGAAAACAATATTTGACTTTTTGCTATTAAAATGTCCAATAAAATTTAACAAAAAAAAAAAAAAAATTTCATCATGAATTTAGGCCAAAATGTATTCTGCTACATGTCTGCTAAAAAAAAAAAAAATCCCAATACGTGTAAATTAATTGATTTTATATGAAAGTTATAGCGTTTACAAAATGACAGTATACACACAATGTTTAAAAATTTGTTTTTACTAGTAATGGTGGCGGCCAGCGAATTATAGCAGGACTGCATCAGGCATTCTGACACTGGGGATGTCAGTGGCACCAAACGTGATCAATGCTAATAAAAAGCACCGACACTGTACTAATGGCACTGGGCAGGGGAACATGTGGGGCGATCAAAGGGTTAAGGTCCATCTGCCCTTGCTTTATCCATTAAATACATGTGCCTCTACTATGGGGGCTCTTAAAATTTGTTGGGAACTACAGAATACTGGGGAGCCGTGATGAGGCTCTGAAGCTTACGCATGTATTTGCAAATGTGTGCCAACTAAACCCGTTTTCAATGCATACTGTTAGACAGGTTAATTTGGTTGGTTTGCAGGCTGGTTGGCAAGCTGAGCTGGGAATTTTTATTTTTTGTTGTTTGAACTGTGTGTCGTTTCACATTATGTGCCGTGTGTACTTTCAACTGTAAGCACACTGCTTTGTATGGCTCTGCTATGCAGAGCCAAACAAAGCAGTGTGCAGGAGCCGACAGGGGAGAGAACTGTATTGTTTACATACAGTTCTCTCCCCCGTCGGTAATACTCAGCAATCACCGGGTGTCAGTGAGTAATCACCGGCCAGGACCCAGTGATTGACAGCTGAGGCTGCGAATGGCGGCACGGGTAGGGCTTGCGTGCCCCTACCCAGAACTGCAAAATCACGTGTATACGTTGCAGTATTTCTGCTATAGGGCGGATGGGAAGCGGTTAAAATTCCTACCTGTTCACGTTTTTTTTTTTAACCAAGTTGCACTTCAAGATCCTACCTGACTGGACACAAATTGAATGCACTGTTTAGGTTTGTCCTCACATTAGTTTTGGTAAATCAAGAGCAGATTGTCCAATCAGATTGTATAGTGTATGGCCACAGAGGCCAGTTGCACAGGAGAGTAAAAAATGCAGATATTTTTTACAGATCTGAAATGAGATGCATTGTTGTCTATGGAACAATGAACACAGCTGGGTAAAGATCAGTAAGGCTGCTTTCACACCAATCCATTTTGTTTCTGCTTTTGCATTTAAAAACAAAAAAAAAAAAACACGAGAAAAAAAAAAAAAAAAAAGCACTGGAACGCATCCGGACTGCATTTCTATAGTGTGAACCGGCCCTTACACTCGTATACGTGTTTACACAAGGTCTTTAAAGAACATTTTAGGCCTCTTGCACATGGTCCTTGTATTTGAACATCAACATTTCTGGATATAATTTCAGGCATTTGCTTTGCGCGTATTCACGTGCACAGTACATTCCTAGTAGGGATGCACTGAAATTTCATCCAAAAATACTCCTATCGACCTTTGACGACGATTGAGTACCTATTTACTCGGCGTAACATATTTTAGAAAAAAAAAATGGGATATATATGGCGTTTTGTTTTATTCATTAAAATTTTTTTTTTTTTTTAAATTGCGTTTGAAAGATATATAATTCTTAAAAACTTTGACAAAGTGCACCCTGAATTTTCGGTTTAAGCACCATAATTATCTTTTCGGTGCACCACTAATTTCTAGGTAAAGTCCATTAATATTTATGCTCATATGTACGCACTGGCGCAAATTACTAAGCAGGAATGCAACTTTTTCTAGATTTGTTTTTTTTTACTCAAGAAAATGCAGTGTTTGCTTATGCGGCTGTGTGTACAGGAACATCATAAACAACGGGCTGCATTTTAGTCACCGGTCACACTGCTGTCATTTAAAATAATGCAATTTGTGTGCAATTTCTGAAGACTTTATTGCTACTTATGAACATTTTCAATAATTCTTGCAATTTGCAGTGCGATTTCAATTATATTCTATGTATGTGAAATCGCAACAAAATTGCAGAAAACGTAATGTAAGAACTACTTTAAACCAATCCTGACTTTGAAATCGTGCAACTTCACTGTAAGTTGCATGTTTTCAAAGTTGGATGACATGCCGATCTGAGCTGCAATTTGCAAGACATCTGACACAGAGGTCTATGCAAATCGCACAAAGAGTAGTGCATGCACTACTTTAGAAATCAGTGTGGCTCTCATTACGTCGGAACTGCACTGATATGAGTGCTGTAATTGCAGACAATAGGGTGCGAATTTCCATGCGATTTGCAAGTTGGGGCAGCACAGTGGCTAAATGGTTAGCACTTCCGCCTGGCAGTACCAGGGTTGTTGGTTCGAATCCCAGCCACGGCACCACCTGCCTGAAGTTTGCATGTTCTCCCTGTGCCTGCGAGGGTTTCCTCCAGGAACTCCGGTTTCTTCCCACACTCCAAAGACATGCTGGTAGGTTAATTGGCGCCTGTCTAAACTGGCCCTAGTATGTGTATGTATGAATGTAAGTTAGGGACCTTAGATTGTACACCCCTTGAGGGTTAGGGACTGATGTGAATGTACAATATATATGTAAAGCGCTGCGTAAATTGACAGCGCTATATAAGTACCTGAAATAAATAAAAAATAAAGTTGTATGGCATGCAAATCGCACCCAGTGTGACCGGGGTCTTAGAAATCTTGCTGCAACAAATTGCAGGTGTTAAGACACTGACATTCACTAGATGTGATTTCAATTCCCAAATTGCACCGATATGACCGGGCACTTTAGAACAGTAAAAGAAAAAAAAAAAAATGCTATATTGAGCATTTTCAAGCTGCAGTGGCAAGAAGCCTTACCCTAGGTTCACACCTAAGTATTTTCTGCAGCGTTTTGCAGAAACGCAGTACAGTCCATTTAACATGATTTCCTATGTGACAGGTTCACATCTCTGCGTTTTCACCCAGTGCGGTTTTTGGAAAGGGTCAGGGACTTTATCGAATGCAAAATGTTGAGTTTTTGGTTCTATAGACTTCAATGGGAACGCGACAGAAATGTATATGCTGCCCCCCTCCCCCTACAAAGAGGACCTGTCACTCATATCCCATCACATAGGGGACTCTTGGTCCTCTATGTGATAGCAATAAAATCATAAGTTGAAAATAAATAAAAAAATACATGAAAATAGAAACAAATTGGAGCCTCCCCACCCCTACATACGCAGACATTTCAGTTTAGGTTCGGTTTTCGGCCACATGCATTCTGAGTTTTCGGTATCGGTACCAGAATTTTCATTTCGGTGCACCACTACTATACGGCTTACACTCCTTTAGCCGGGTGCACACTTCTGCGGTGCAGCATATTGCATGTGATTCGCACAGGAACTGCACCGCATTCCTCTTCAAATCACATGCGGATTCCATGAGGTGCAATTTCAGCCACACATTTTCTTTGGCTCAAATCGCACCTTTTTGTGGTCCGCACTAGAATTGGATCCCATGGGTATTCACACCTTTTGAACTGATTCCAGGGTGTTAACGTACACACCCACAGCGGTTCACATGAACAGGGTGCAATTGTGATGCGGAATTTGCACAGAAACCGCTGCGAATTCCACACAGCATCAGGGTGAACCCAGGCTTAGGTGCCTATACTCAACATTACTCAGGTCCAGGGGCGGACTGACAACTCATGGGGGCCCCCAGGCAATAGGGGATCACGTCTGTGTCCTTGCCCAAACTCATAAAAGCCTATGCAAAAGGTACCAGGGGCATCTCATGGGGCCCCCTACTGACCTCGGGCAGTTTCCAAATGGTCAGTCCGCCCCTGCTCACGTCTTCTCAGTTTTTACATCTGAGTAAACCTCAGTAACCGATGACACCGGTGTACATGGGGCCATAGAGTGTGTTTGGGAATATAATCCATCCATCCTCCTGTTATGAGGGAGCAGTCAGGTGTCCCCATGGATGATCAGCTGTGACTGCTATGGACGGTTCTCACACACAACTCATGACAGGCAGCTCACAGGCTCCTCCTGCCCCCATTCCACTCATACACCTTCCAGCTGTCTCACCAGTAGCGAGGTAAGACTTATTGATGCCAGTCTTCTCCTCCACCTTCCCCAGGAGCCGGGACACGACGTTATCCCCGTGGATGAAGTTGTGGAACCGTTCCCGTAGAGCGGCCATGGCGGAACTTCCCCACTCTTCACCCCGGACAGCGATCAGGATGCCTCGCTCCGGGCTGCTGACGTCATCCGCCCCGCGGCTAATCAACGAAAGGGGGCGTGCCCCAGGTGTAGGTGAGGTAGACGAGAGCAGCGCAACAACTCATGACCGTTATTATATACTCCATAGGCTGGGGTCCTATTGGGACTCGTAGCTGTTATACAGACAAAGCCCAGAAACGGATATCTAATAACTGTAAATAACGTGCACTTATAGACTCTGCCAGACCGTCGGACGTGGCCCGCTCCAGTCCAGGACTCTACTCCTGGTTATTCCCTTCTAAATACACTCACGTGACACTAAACCACCTCACAGGAGCTCACTCATGACACTGATTAAAATGGACGTGCTGGGCTTTAGGTTACAATAACCCCGTTATTTCATATCCAATCAAATCTGCGCGGGACAATGCACACGAGGAGAGTATAGGCTGTGTTGGACGCCTGGTACCGCCCCCTTATGCAGGAGGCCTTCAGTGCTCTGTAAGCTGAGGTGGTAGGAGAGGAAGATGAGGAGGGTTGGGGTCGGTGCGGTGGTCCTCCTGTATGTGTGGGTGCCATGGCTTCTTGCCCTGAGAGTCTATACCAACAGCTGGGCTGTGCAGCTTACTGGGGGCTCCGAGGAGGCGGAGAGAATCGCCAGGAAGTTTGGCTTTGTCAGCCTAGGACAGGTGACCACACTTTGCCTGATTTTTTTTTTCCCCCCAGAAGTGGGTGAATGCCAATTTTTATGTGTCCTACCACAGCAAGACATTGCATTCTGACTTCCCTTTCTAAGATTGCATTCACATGTGAGTGATTTGTAGTTTGAAGCTCAAACTTAAAAACAAACAATTGTCCTCTACGGTGCCTGTTCACAGCTGATCGCACGCCAGTTGATGTTTGAGCATTTTTGGAGCTTTAAGCTACTAAACAGTCAAGTGTGAATGCAGGCTTAGTTCAGGTTTATAGGTCAGGTTCACCTCTTACGGAAACATGCAGACAAGGGGCCCCTTGCTATTTAACTGCTGTTATATGTGATTTTGCATTTCCAGGTGGGGGCGTGCACCCTACCCTCACCGCCATTTGCATCCGCGATTGTCAATCATGGGTCCTGGCCAGTGATTACTCGCCGGATCCCAGTGATTTCCAAGGATCTCCTGGGGAGAACTGTTTTGTTTACGAACAGTTCTCCCTGTCAGCTCTTGCACACTGCAGTGTGCTTACAGTGAGGCTGGGTTCACATATATGCGATGCGGTATATCGCATGTGATTCACACAGGAACCGCACCGCATTCCTGTGCAAATCGCATGCGATTTGTGTCTGGTGCGATTGGAGCCATACATTTTGGCACCCGCACTAAAAAGGTGCAGGACCCTTTTTTATTGGTCCGCACTAGAATTGGATCGCATGGGTATTCACACCTATGCGATCCGATTCTGCACATTGCACTGCGTTTTTGGACCAATTTTGGGGTGTTGTTAACATACCCACCTGCAGCAGTTCGAATGAACAGGGTGCAATTCTGATGCATCAGTGTGAACCCAGCCTGAAGCACACAGCCACCTAGTAAAACGCTCCCAGCACACAGTTAACCCTTTGATCGCCCCTCATGTTAGCCCCTTCCTGCCCAGTGCCATTAGTACAGTGTCAGTGCTTTTTTTTTTTTTTTCTCTAGCACTGATCACTGTATTGGTGTCACTGGGGATGTCAGTGACACCAAGTTCGTTCTCCCCCAGTGTCAGAATGTCTGCCGCAGTCCCGCTATAAGTCACTGATCAACGCCATTACTAGTAAAAATAAAATTTTTAAAAAAATCCCAGTATATACTTTGTGAATGAATGACACGGCCATGTGTGTGTCGCCTTGCATGACCACCCTCTCTTTAAGCGCTTGCCGCCCTGCCACTGTGTATATACGTGTGCAGGGCGGCAGTGGAGCGCAAAAGCACGTTTTAAAACGTGCTCCGCGCTCCCGACACATTCGCGGGTAGGGGGCGCGCGCGCTCCCGCCGACCCGCGGGTAATACGATTCGATCCAGGAGGGATCGATCATTAGATTTCAGCCAGTGATTTCTGGCTGAAATCACATGATCGGTCCCTGTCCTATCCTGTCCTGTGTTGATATTTACACAGGGCAGGATATGATGTCATTCTTCTCTGCCTGGACACATTCCGTTCCAGACAGAGAAGAAGACATCCAAAAAGTGAGTACACAAGCACTACACTACAGTTAGAACACTCTAGGACACATTTAACCCCCTGATCGCCCCCCCCCCCCAGTTAACCCCTTCACTGCCCTGTCACCAGTGTCACTGATCAGTGAAGCGATTTTTACTGATCAGTGTCGCTGGCGACTTCCGATAGAGTTAGTGCCCCTCACAGATAGCGCCAGTTTGCCCGCCAGTACACCAGTAATTCCGTTTAACCCCTTGATCGTCCCCCCCCCCCCCCCCCCAGAGTTAACCCCTTCACTGCCCTGTCACCAGTGTCACTGATCAGTGAACCAATTTTTACTGATCACTGTATCAGTGTCGCTGGCGACTTCCGATAGTGTTAGCGCCCCTCCCAGATAGCGCCAGATTGCCCGCTAGTGCACCTGAAATCCCATTTAACCCCTTGATCGCCCCCCCCCAGTTAACCCCTTCACTGCCCTGTCACCAGTGTCATTGATTACAGTGAACAGATTTTTACTGATCACTGTATTAGTGTCACTGGTGACTTCTGATAGTGTTAGCGCCCCTCCTAGATAGCGCCAGTTTGCCCGCTAATGCACGGGATTTTTTTTACCAAAAACATGTAGCAGAATACATTTTGGCTTAAATTTATGACTAACGATATATTTTTTATAGCTGAAAGTAGAAAATATTGTTTTTTTTCCAAAATTTTTGTGTTTTTTTTGTTTATAGCGCAAAAAATAGAAAGTGCACAGGTAATCAAATGCCACCAAAAGAAAGCTCTATTTGTGTGAAAAAAAGGACGTAAATTTCGTTTGGGTACAGAATTGCATGACCGCGCAATTATCATTTGAATTAGTGTAGCGCTGTATAGCAAAAAAAGGCATAAATTACAGTATCTATACCATAGTTTGTAGACGCTATAACTTTCACACAAAGCAATCAATATACACTTATTGGGATTTTTTTTACCAAAAACGTAGCAGAATACATTTTGGCTTAAATTTATGACTAACTTTGAGTTTACGATATATTTTTTATAGCTGAAAGTAGAAAATATTGTTTTTTTTCAAAAGTTTCGTGGTTTTTTTGTTTATAGCGCAAAAAATAAAAAGCGCACAGGTGATAAAATACCACCAAAAGAAAGCTCTATTTGTGTGAAAAAAAGGACGTAAATTTCGTTTGGGTACAGCATTGCATGACCGCGCAATTATCATTTGAATTAGTGCAGCGCCAAACAGCAAAAAAAGGCCTGGTCATTAAGGGGGGTAAATCCTCTGGGGCTCAAGTGGTTAAAAGTGACAGCTGATAGGGGGAACTTCTCCCTCTACTGCTGTTACACACAGACCTCGAAGAGCAGCTGCAGGAGCTGGAACATGTTACATGTTCCATCCTAAAAAGGGGTGGAACATGTAACCTGTTCCCAAAGGTAAACTTATGCCTTAACCACTTTGGGACCTGGGCATTTTGCAAACATGGCAATACCTGAATTTTTGGCCAGGAAATTACTTGAATTCTCATCCCCCCAAACAATTATATATTTTCTGAAAGCAGAGACCCTGTGAAATGGTAGTTGCAAGTTTTACATTGCATGATATGGTTTAGGAAAAAATACACTAAAATTAATTTTAGTGCACGCAAACACATTATACAGGTGTACCTCGGTTTACGAACGCCTCGGTTAATGTAATTTTCGGTTTACGAATGAAAATCCATTGAAAATAATGTCTTGGTTTACGGTTTTTTTCTTCGCAATACGAAGTGTATGTCGGTGCAGATTTTTAAATGCAATTGCTGGCTTTTTTTTTTCTTCACTATAGCTCACAGAATTAGCTGTCTCTTTCCCCCCAGCTAAAGGATTCTTTGTTTTTCATCTCAGCAAACAAACTAAAAGGAAACATAGTGAAGGAAAAAAAAAGCTGGTAATTACATTTAAAAACCAGTACTGACCTATAGTGACAGCTACTTTTTTTTTTTTTTTTTAACTTTTTTTTCTGACCTCTGGAATGGATTAATTGGTTTTCAATGCATTCCTATGGGAAACCGCGTTTTGGTGTACAAATTGTTTTCAATACGAAACGTCCCGGAGAATGCATTAAATTCGCAAACCGAGGTACACCTGTAATACCTGATTTTCGAGTACAATATAAAAGATAGGGTTACGTTATGATACCAGACTTGTGAAACCTTAGAATTATTGCGCTCATTCTGTTATCAGTGATATGTAATGTGTGGTGCAGTTCCATTATGTTTTTTCATAATGTAAGTGACGGGTCCCTTTAATGGAGGCATCAGGGATCTATTATACCCCTAATATGACCCATAGCTTGCTGAAACTGATGAAGCACAAAGGGACGTCGGCCAAACCCATAGGGGAAGAAATTCTACACAGTGACACCCAATCCATTTACAAAGTGAAATCTAGTGTGCTGGGTCTGCAGGAGGGTCAGTGGAGGCTGGTGAGGAAAACTGCTGTACTTTTTCAGGTCCCTACAAATGAAAACTTGTACCTGAATTTCCCTTAGTGGCAGCAAAAAATGATACCAAGATCATGGCTCCAGTTTGTTATAACCACTTATATATTGGTACATCATATGGTCCTTGCAGTAAAGCTAAACCCATCTGTTTAACTGATCCACAGACATATGCAAGAGATGCTGGGAATAACTATCACAATTGGTTGTGCTCTCAACTGAACTGTCAAGCCATCAAATGTCTGGTGTCCTTACTAATCCTGTGTTCATCACCATGGCAACTACAGATGTAACAGAGGCTAAGATGGCAGCTTCCTTGGCTGTAAAGGATAAAGAGTGTTTAGTTCCACTTTAAAAGTGGCTAAAATACGGTACTGGTGGGAATTTACTAAACTATAGCAGACAGAATCTGGAGCAGCTGTTCATAGTAACCAGTGAAAGCTAGAAGTTGTTTGGTTGTTATGCACAGCTTCTCCAGATTCTGCTTGCTCCAGTCTTAATATTCTCCCCACGGTGCTGTTTGTTTCTTGCAATTGCCATACATGTAGGCCTTTTTAGTGATGGGCAAAAAACACCCCCTTGTTCGGTTGGCATTCGAACATAATGAAAGTTCGACCGCGAACTTCAAACAGAGGGAACAGTTCACTAAGTGGTATCTTACCACATCTAAGTATGCGGTAAGATACCGTACAGCTACTAAAAACATTCTTTATTGATTCAGCTGTTAGTGGGGTTCCCCACTGACAGCCAAATGTAAAAAGAATTACCAGCAAAAAAAAAAAAAACACATGGGGTCCCCCCCAATCATGCAAAGCCCTTCGGGTCTGTATGCCAAAATTTAAAAAAAGACGTGGGGGTCCCCCCCCCAAATCCATACCAGACCCTTATCTGAGCATGCAACCTGGCAGGTCAGGAAAGGGGGGGGGGTGAGCAAGCACCCCCCCACCAAGCACCTTGTTCCTATGTTGATGGGGACAAGGTCTCTTGCCCCACAACCATGGCCGCTGGTTGTGGGGGTCTGAGTGTGGAGGGGCTCGTCGGAATCTGGAAACCCACTTTAGCAGCCCTCCACTATGTGAATGAGTATGGGGTACAGGGCACTGCTACTCATTCACAAAAAAAAGTGTAGTGTAAAAAAATGACAGTAGACAGTCTTTGACAAGTCCTTTACTAAAAACAAAAATTAAAAAAACCATCAATCACAATGCTCACTGCCACCGCCGACCCGAAAAAAAAGTTCTGCCCTGAAAACGCTGGGTACCACCATCTGACAGCTGCGCCAGGATAGCCATTCTTAAATACTGTGATGACGTCACAAGGGGGTAGGATCACCTCCACCCCCTTGTGACGTCCTCATGCTCTGTGATTGTCAAAGCATTGCACCTGATCTGTCAAAGTTCGGCTCGAATGTATAGCCCATAACTAGGCCTTTTCTGTGATTCAAGAAGCCTAGCTGAAATCCCCCCCAATGATTACATTCCTACATCTTTTTGTACAGAGATCCTTTGCAACCTGCTTTTTTTTTTTCTTTTTAAAGTTCCGAGCCAACGCCATCTGCTACTCCTTCCTCCACATTCCCCCTCAGCAAGCCGGGTGCTAAGGGGGCACACTCCTGAGTCAGGCTGTGTGTGTCCATAGAAACACATCACCTGTAAGCCAGGCTCCTGCTCTCTCTCTTATGAATTTGACTAACAGCAGCAGGAACCTATGGCTCCACTGCCCCCAGTGTCTCCTGTGTGACCAGGAAGAGAGGAGTGCTGCAGCTGGGACAGTGTTGGATCAGGTAAGTGTTTAGAGATGGGGGTGGGTAGATTAGGTAGTGGGTTGAGTTTAGAACTAATGTAACTTCAGTGTCTTCACAGTCTGATAGATAACAAAAATGTAGATCAGGAAAATCAAAAGCCCATATCTGCATCCTTGGTCAACATTGGAGACTACAAGCATTGTAATTGGAAGGCTGCCAATTTCTGGCTGCAGACATTGTGGTGGAATGGACTTCAGCATCGTTTAGCTAATCTACTTTACAGTTATAAAGTCTGCCTTTGTTCAAAGAAGAATTCTGGTTTGAAAAAAACATTCTGATGGCAGAGCTGTTCGGATGCAGTTTTGAACTAGGATTTGAAATTGTTAGAGCTGCTGGTGGATCTAAACCAGATACCCAGAAACATTTTGTTTTCTGTGTCTACAGTGCTTTAAAGTGGTACTAAAGGTTTGCCGTTTAAAAAGAAAAAACATGTCATACTTGCTACTCTGTTTTGCACAGAGCAGCCCTGATCCTCCTCTTCTCAGGTCCCCTGTTGGCCTTCCTGGCTCCTCCCCGTTGGCCTTCCTGGCTCTGGGGGGCACTGGTGTGTGCTCACCAGGCTCTATGCCTCCATAAGACACAGAGCTGTGACTCTGCCCCACCCTCTGCTCTCTCCTCATTGGCTCACTGGCTGTAATTGACAGCAGTGGAAGCCAATGGCTCCCGCTGCTGTCTCGGCCAATGAAGAGAAGGAGTCCTGGAGAGCCGAGGTTCTCGTGCACACCATTGTATTGAGAGGGTGATCAGGTAAGTATTACAGGGGCTGCAGGGGGTGCAGCACACAGAAGATTTTTTTTTTACCTTCATGCATAGAATGCATGGGGGTAAAAAACCTTCAGCCTTTAAAACTACTTTAGGCTGGCCTTACACCTTTACAATGCACCGCTGCACATGCATTAACATGTGGTATGCCGCATGTTAACATGCGTTTCATTTAGGCAGTCCATTAATTTGGAATAGGCTGCCTTAAACCAGATTCCACCCTTTTGGCAACACACAGTAACGTTAACGTGTTACAGCATACTGCATTGCAGGTGCATTGGGTTGCAAATAAAACATACTGGCCACCCTAGCAGATGCATGGTGTGTTACTATGTGAAGCTGTGCCTTAAGTGAAGCTGTGAAGATTTGCTATATTATAGGGAACATCCAGAAATTGTGATTGTGCCTAAGCCATACCCTGAAGGATGGAACATTTGCCTTGAATCCCTCCCAAAAAAAGTGTTTTTCCTGTGCTTTTTTAAAAGCGGTTATAACCCTTTGATATACCCAGTGAAGTGACTGGCCTCAGGTGATATACAGAGATTAAACAAATCCTCCTACATAAGTAGTACCGGTTTATATGCAGCCCTCTTTTTTTCTCTACATCCATTCAAAGTGCACAATTTACACAGCTTGTCCTAAGCTCTTAGAGTGTGTGTGTGGGGAAGGGGGTTGAAGTTAAACTGCAGAGTTTAGTGCAAGATGATTGTTGGAAAGCGACACACTCCCTTCAAACAGCACACAATAACAGAGCTGAGGCTGTCAATCACAGTCTGTGTGCTGTAACTCCCTCCCCTTCCACCTTTTATCTCTTGGTATAAAAACCTGTCAGAGGTGACTCATGCAGATAGCAGAGGAAGAAGGTAACAGACAGAAATGACATATTAGGGGGCTTGTTAGTAAAACTGGAGAGTGCAAAATCTGGTGCAGCTCTACATAGAAACCAATCCTCTTCCAGTTTTTATTGTCAAACCTTAAACAATCTGAAGTTAGAAGCTGGCTACCATCCACAGCTGTACCAGATTCTCAGCTGTACCAGATTCTGCGTACACCTATTTTAGTAAAATTCCCCCATAGTGCTCTGGACTGAGAAGTACACACTATAGAGGCATATGCATTATTCATATTTCATGTCAGAGATTTACAACCACTTTAAGGAGACCCTGCCACCAGGCTTTTCATTTTGATAAAGCTCTTTCCATATTATTATATGTGCATTTACATCTTTTATGCATGTTATTTACCTGGAAAAGTCTCTCTTGTGTAGACATCCAAAAGCCTTGAGATTGATTCTGGGTGGCACCATACTGGATATGATTTAACTCCAGCAGACCTTAGAGCTGTCACTCAAGTGACACTCAATGGAATTCCCATTCACTTTGGGAGGGGCTGTGCTAGGGAATCAATGCTATCTGGAGTAGTCAAATTTTTTAGAAAGTTCAAAAGCACTTTAAGTGCATGTGTGTAACAAAAATTGATTTGTTGAAAAGAAAAACACTACAAGTAATCATTTACCCGCTTCAGCTGCAGAAGATTTTACCCCCTTTGTGACCAGGGCATTTTTTGCTATTCAGCATTGTGCTACTTGAACTGGCAATTGCACAGTCATGCAACACTGTACTGGCATGAAATTTAGATAATTTCTTTTCACACAAATAGTGCTTTCTTTGGGTGGTAATTGATCATCACTGGGTTTTTTTATTTTTTATTAAATAAACAAAGAAACCCAACATTTTTAAAAACAATATTTTCTATTTTCTGTTCTAACATATCCAATAAAAAAATAAATTCTTCATACATTTAGGCCAAAATGTATTCTACTACATGTCTTTTGGTAAAAAATAATTGGTTTGTGCCAAAGTTAGAGCATCCACAGACAATGTTGTGTATATACTGGAATTTTAAATTTATTTGTTTTCACTAGTAATGCTGTTGATCAGCAACTTATAGTAGGACTGGGATAGTGCAGCGGGCAATTTGACACTAAATGACGCTGGGTGGGAACTGATTGAATGACACTGACAGTGTTGATTTACTGTACTAATGCCACTGGCTGGGAAGGGTTAACATCTAGGGGAAATCAATGGAATAACTGTGCCTACCATGTGTAATGTGTGTTGCTTTTACTACTAGATGTTACTGTTTTATCTCCTTCCCTTTTGTAGCCATATCTCTGCTCTTTATTCAGAGCCCTGTGTTGTTGGTAAACACAGCGCTCTGAACTGTCATTAGCTCAGCTGATCAGCAGCATAAATAATTGGCTGGGTCCTGCTGATCGGCTAGTGCTGTAACAAAAGAAAGCACAGAAGGGGTGGCGGGAGTTCGTGCCCCCTACCCAGAAATGCCAGAGCACGTACATGCACGTGATTTAGCACAGCGGGGCTGCTCTGCCACTAAAACTGCTGATTGATCTTTGCTTTTATTAGCTATTTTTTAAGTTTGTGGCAGGGTTTTGGTAAGCCTAAGACAGCCATATATGGATCGTAATTTGTCAGGGTCAGCAGAGATTCGCTGAATTTCAGTCCTTGTATGTGCAGGCTGTTTGTACAAAAGTCGATTTACTGATCGACTTCTGTGCAATCAGCCTGTCAGGTTTTTCCCGAATGATCAATGCAACCAGCTATAGCCAGCAACACCGATAAGCATGTTCTGATGGAAGGGAACACAATAGAACAGTGGGAGTGATTCCTTCATCCACATACAATATGTGGATGGGGGAATCGGGTCTTTTTAGTTTTCATTCAACCTGCTGGTTGAGCAAAAAAGGTGATTTAATGTATGGGCAGCTTTAGGCTGTCCATAGATGCCTAGTTTTTTTTTTTTATATTCCAATGGTTTTTATTCATTTTTAAACATTATAAAACAGAGGCAATAAAACTCACCCACACAGGGGCTATCAATTGCACAGAAAAAAAAAGCAAAATAAAAGGAAAACCGTGCTCTAACTGTTTTGGCAGTTTTTCTCTTCCACACTTATTTACTTGGTTCTATCGATTACAAATACAATAAGTGATTACAACCTTTTGCCACAACAGAATCAGGCCTTGTTGCCTCTCTCTCAGTTGTAGATTATTTCTAACCAATAACCACTGTGCCAAATAAAAAAGAAAAAGTAAATCTAATTTATTTATACAGAAGAAAAATAGTTACTAATATAGTCAATCAATTGATGTTACATGAAATAAAATATTAGATGTTACAGTATAGAGAGATGACTAAAAGAAAGGAAGTTATAGAAAATAAAAAAAATAGAGCATGGCTTATACATTACAGACACCCTGATGTTGTGAGGTCTGGCTCCTGGAAGGCACACACGATAAAGAGAGGGCTTCTCCTTTGTCCAAGGTGTTTTATGCACTTTACAAAAGACCATCCCAAGAACCACCCACCCAAGTTATCTTCCAATGGGTGGGCTTCAGAGCAAGGTACACAAAGAAGCAGTTGCCTTCCCCCTCACCTCTATTGAGTCTTTTGTGTAATCCCCCTCCCCCCCACAGTCACAGTACCATACATGGAGGTGTGTTGAGGTGATACAACAGATGGTAAATATGTTGAAAATTATTATAGGCCCAAAATAGCCACCACATCTCCCCCTAAAGTTCATTCGAAAACTTATGCCCTCCCTCAATGATTTTGTACTCACCCATGACCGCCCAGAAGGCCCAACCCCCCCACCACCACTGCAGCCTCCTCTTCTTTCTTGATCACGAAGGAACTCCTAGTAAACAAAGAAGTCCTGGTGCCTCCGAGACCTCAAATTCGCACCATGAATGCCTGTGCTGCGGTGTTTCCTCACCCCTCTGCCTTGGAAGGATGGAACTCCAACATCGATGGCGGGATCCTGGTATCCTTAGTCCCGTATCTTGGGAACACTGTGCAATGTTTGCAGAGATTGGATCAGACCGCGAAATGGCACTATTCAGCATGGCGAAAGATCATTGAGGAAGGTCTAGCTTTTGCACCCTTGTCTTTAGAGATGACGTGGTGGTGGTTGTTGTTTCTTCAGGTGGTGGTAGGGCAGGCCTCCAGACAATCATACATGGATACGAAAAAAGAGAAGGAGAATGTTATTGGGGGAAAATCAAGCGTGAAGCAGCTGTTTAGCCTTTAAGGTTGTTAACCATAGGGGGTCTTAATGTGGACAAGTGAAGTGGGATCCCCACAGGATGCAGAGTCTGAGCAACAGCCGGTATTTACCAGAGCCCCTGAAGGTGAGGATGGCCGATGCTGCATGCTATTGTCAGGTCTCAGTTCCTGGGTTCTCCCCACCCACTCACAGGGCTCAGGGTAAAACTATAAACAGATTGAGGGATGTCTGCAGGAAGCAATTATAAGCCTGTGGATCCCCATCGGACTCTTGAAGCTGAGTCGGGCACGAATGCCACAGCCTTATAATTCACAGCTCATTTATTTAAAAAAATTACATGAAACAAGGAAAAAGAAAGAAAGAGGAAAGCGTAATAAAAGCAAAAACATAATGATATAAAAATAAAAAAAAGGTACAGATTTAATGCCCCTCCAGCTACGACACTTTAGGTTGGTAAAGAGCAATGAATCTGTATTCATTCAAAAGAAATAAAAAAAATATAAAAAAAAAAATGAGAAAAGGTGGAAAAAAAATAAAAAATAATATATACTGTAGATATATATATATATATATATATATATATATATATATATATATATATATATATATAGTTGCCTTGGGAAACTGTTGGTAACTGCATTAAAACACAAAAACATTGAAAGAAAAAAAATAAAAATTGCAGCAGTTACTTGAAGATAGACAACTCTTCCTCCATACTAGTAATCAACAGTATATTTGCAGGTCAGGTATAAAAGAAAAAATCGACTGAAAAAAAAACTTTTAGAATTTAGATAAACCTGACTGCACTTTATTACTCCAATTTAGAGGCTTCTCCCTAAAACAAAACAACAACAACAACAAAAATACAAAAAAAAACTAAGAAAAACAAAAACAGCCAAAGAACAGAAAAAAAAAAAAATAATAATAAACACAGGAGTTTAATTTTCCTGTAACTTTATGTTGTTTTAGGGTCCTCTTTTAAATGTGTAAAATTCTTTTGTGTTTGTCTGGTTTGGATTAGACTCTTCAGAGAGCAGTTTTTGAGTTGATGGCCTCTCGATTTCTCAAGAGGAGATACCTCGTTGAGGTACACATTCTTACTGCTTTGGCGTTCATTCGCCTGATGGTGATGCACATTATTAGTTGTATCAGGAAGAGTAACAGGGTTACACAAATCAAGACAACAACAGGGTGGAGTAAGATGTTTAGGAATGCTGTGGTTCTAGGACTGTACCCAAATAAACCTTCCCACCAGGATACTTTAGCATCTCCTTCTAATGCGTGTGTTACCTGGACTAATCTATTTTGATCATGGATGAGTCTAACGGTGGCTTGTTTCTCAGCATCTTTTAACACATTTAAAATCTCATCCTGTTGCCCAAAGTCCAATAACCAAGCTTTTAACTCCGACCCAAATCCCAAAGGAAGTTTCTGTAGGTGGATGGGGGTGTCAGGTTTAATATCAAGCCTTTTCTCAGGGGTAATAGGAGTACGTCCCTGTGTCCCTGCTATATCTATGCCAAGCACAGGAGAAGATGTACAGTAGACTCCCCAAGGTAATGTGCCCCGCTGAGTACAATTTAACCCGTATGTCGAATATAGGGCATCACTAGACATTTGATACCAGCACCAATACCCTTGCCCCAAGTATTTTAAATAAGGTTGGGACAATTCTTCAGCATCCATTAGACATGACCCTTCTTTGTGCCAGCATTGCAGTCTCATGATCCTGTCCTGTTTCCCTTGACATAACACAACCCCTTCCTTTCTCCAGCACCCATCAGTATCAATCATCTGAGGATGTCGGGACTCATAAACCATCAGATCATGATGTATTCGTGGATGTAAAATGGTAGAGTCCGATAGGATAGTACCCAGATTGACTGTGGTATATGCACGATGTTCAATCCCTGCAACTGGAATCAGGGATGAGACAGTGCAAGATAGGTTTTTACAGCCATGGAACTGAGTCATCCACCAATCCATATGACTCATAGCAAACTTGGATACTACCCTACCTGCTTGTTTTCTTAAATTGAGTGGAAACTGTCCTGCTGAAAAAGAGGCAATCATTACTCGGAGTTCCTGGGACATCTCTGATTGTACCTGGGTGCAAGACAAAGCAAGCTGGATTTCTTCCTGTACCTTGGACAATCCTGCTATCAATCCTGTAAACTTTTTCTTCATTATCTCAGACAGTGAGGCAGTTGCATCGATGTGAGCATGTTGTAGGTTTTCGAGGATATGATCCACATCTAACTGCACCTTAACCCCTTCCCCAACATGTTGTGCTAGACCTCCTAATTTGTTTCTGAGTACCTCCAGATCCATTGTGTTTAGGGTACCAATTGCCACACCCCCTGCTCCTAAGGCAGTCTCCATTAAGCCTCTCTTGGCCCTAGAATGGGAGTACTCTGAATATCCTGATTGCAGCCAACCTTTCAACATGTACACCTGATTCTTTATGAAGGCAGCACACCTTTTATCCCATTTATCAACCCGAAAATCAGATAAAGTTATCCTCCATGTATATAACATAAATTGCGTTTCTGTTAGCACTGTCCAATGAGAAGAGAGCAAAGGGACTACTAGATCTGCTGCTTTCACTATAGGGGCCTTACAGGAGTCTGAACTAATTTTTGCCGGGACAAGAACATCCATCTCATTCGGTATTCGTACAACTGTCACACAGATCCTTCCTCTCCCTTTCCAGGTATACCAGTGTTTGGGGTCAATAACTGGGGTATTTATTCCTGGGAACATGTCATTACTCTTGACTTTTGTCATTTGCATAAATGTCCAACAGCCTTCATCGATTGCATTGCAGAATGGCCACACAAATGGGCCATCTAAATTTAAATCCAAATCATATCCCTGTGGGTCCTGCCAGTCTACAGTCATATGCACACCTCTCATTTCTTCATTCATTGGCCTTCCATTCATCCACTCATTCACTCTAGGCAGATCCACACCATTGCATAAGACATCCCACTTCCATGGGACTGTTGAAGGCCAAGGACTGATTTGGGGGCCAATAAGCTGTGTCAATAAAATAATGACCCTCTATTTCTGGGACACAAGTCTCCCTCATTACTTGCAACACAAAGGCATGTATGGACAGTCTTGATTGTAAATCCATGGCCTCGTACTGTTTGTTTTTAGCATCAGTCCTAATTTTTAAGATTACAGTGTTTTTATATTTAGCAGAGAGAGTCATATTTGCCTTTTCATACCACACAGCTTGATGGGTGTTACTACAATTTAATTGCAATACCACCTTCTTCTTTGACAGGTAGTTAAGTGGATGTGTCTCCCTATTATAGGTGGGATGTTTAGTGATCAGGATCTCAAGTTTTCCATCAGCAGGATGAAAACACCGGTCTGCTAGTGACCCTTGTACAAGCTCAGGGAAATCATAATAGTACCTCTTATGTTCTCTCTTTTCTCCCAAATTGAAGGTGATGTAAACAATATACCACCCCTCATAGTTCTCTCCCTTGGGATCTACTGGATATAATTTGCTATTTTTGCATTCTACCTTCCAGGGGTCTGACATCTTCGTTGAGTTTGTTAAGGACACCACATGGGTCTCAGTATCAAGATCTACAAACATTCTCTTTGTAGGTTGACTGTCATTTGATCTTTCAGGAAAAATTCCTGGGATTAGGCAGTCTACATCCTTGGGGTCCCAATTCCCTTCACACAAGGCCATGTCTTCATCTAGGTGATATGTTACATACATTATGGTATCAGGGCTATCTTTCACCACTCCCTGTATTCGTACCCGCTCACCAGGACTAGTCTTAAAGAATGCAAGTTTGCAAAGCCTTTCGAGTATATGCCCCTCTGTAAAGTCCCCAGTGGATGTATGAAAGCTGTAAGGGTGAGGATCAAGGCCGGTGGTATGTTCTAGGAAGGACCCCTCAAAATCCATTCCTGATATAGCATGGATGAGTATATACCCGTGAAAGTACATTGGGTATCTAGGGAGTAATTGTCCTTGTTTACACTCTACCTTATGGATCTGAGTGTGACTCCACCCCTCAGGTTTTATTACCCATTTACCATACTCCTCAGGTGGAATCCAGGGTGCAATTTCTGCTCCACGGTAGAATGGAGATGGCTTCCCTGGGGCTGGGGTTTTTTGAAAAGTAGCAGGAACACCCCAGATGATTAAGCTTACAACCAGGGTAGACAGGCTCATTCCACTCGACTTTTTAAACATTCTTTTGGACTTGTTTACAATGAGAAGCATGCACCCAGGATAGTTTTCCCTCTAATTTCACTGAGGTGGGGGTGGTCAGCAACACCTGGTAGGGACCCTCAAACCTGGGTTCTAGTCCTTTTCGTTGAAACGTCTTGATCACCACCCAATCTCCAGGCTGTAAGGAGTGAGATTCACTGTCAGAATTTGGATCTGGAATAGAAGAGAAAACTTGGGCATGCAACTTAGCGAGCTGTTTGTGTAATTCCTGCACATACATCTTCAATGAACAATGCATTAATGTCATCTCTTGTGGAAAAAACAAACCTGTCATTGGGGCTCTCCCAAACAATATCTCAAATGGAGATAGTTTTTCCGGACCTCTGGGTGTATGTCTAATGGATTTCAACACCAGGGGGAGAGCTTGCACCCAAGTGAGGCGTGTCTTTTCACAAATTTTGGCTAGTCTATTTTTAATCATTCCATTATACCTTTCAACTTTCCCTGATGCCTGCGGGTGATAGGGAGTATGGAACTTCTGTTCAATTTGGAGTCCTTCCATAACCTCAGCCATCACTTGGCCTGTGAAATGGCTCCCTTGATCAGACTCTACTGTCTCCATCAGGCCATACCTGCACACAATTTCCTGCAACAGCTTCTTTGCAGTGACTGAAGCAGTAGCATTGGCTACAGGCCAGGCCTCTACCCATCCTGAAAACATGTCTACACATACTAGGACATATTGGAATTGCTGACATTTTGGCAATTGAATGTAGTCAAGCTGCAGTCTCTGGAAGGGGTACTATGCCTTGGGCAAATGCTTAGTTGGGGTTTTTACCAGCCTCCCAGGATTATGTATTTGACATGTTTCGCATCCTTGACAGAATCTCTCAGCAGCAGTGGTGAATCCTGGGGCTACCCAGTGAGATGTGATTGTAGAGACCATTAAGCCTTTGGACAGATGAGAGGGGCCATGAGACGCCTCAGCCAAATATGGATACAATGCTGGAGGGGCACAGTATCTTCCATCCCCATGGGCCCAAAGTCCATCTGTTTCTTTACATCCCTGATCTCTCCACTTCTGCTTAGTACTTTCATTGGATTGCACTTGCAATTTCTTCAAAACAGTCAAATCTACCCAACCAGGGCTGTCAGAGGAAGGTGTGGCTGTGAAGATTTCTACAGACTCTGTACCAGTTAAAACAGCTGCCTTAGCAGCGGAATCTGCTCGAGCATTCCCAAGTGAAATATCATCTGTGCCTCTGGTGTGTGCTGCACATTTTAGGACTGCCATTTCATCTGGGAACCAAAGAGCCTCAAGGACTTTCTTAATGAGCTCACCATGTTTGATGGGCTTTCCACAGGTAGTCAAGAAACCTCTCAGTTTCCATAGTTGGCCAAAATCGTGACATATGCCAAATGCATATCTTGAGTCGGTGTACACATTGAGCTTTTTCCCTTTGCCTATTATGCAAGCTTGCATCAGAGCCATAAGCTCTGCCACCTGGGCGGACTGATGCCCAGCTAGTTTGCCTTGGAATAGGATTTCATCCTTGGTGACTACTGCATACCCAGTAATAGGGTGCCCTTCCTCAGTATAGAAGCGGGACCCATCTACGAAAACAGTGAGGTCAGCATTTTGGATGGGGGTATCCCTTACTCTTTGTGCTTCCATGTAGTGATCTTCCATTTCTGCATTGCAGTCATGGCTTTCTATCTCATCTTGCAATGTCTCTGGTAGCAATGTAGCAGGATTTAAATTTGCGCACCTTTTGAGTGTAATATTTGTGGGAGTTAAAAGTGCCAGTTCGTATTTGGTCAGTCTTGTTGATGAAATGTGCTTTGTGGTCAGGTTCTGCATGACCACGTGTACTTCATGGGGTACATAAACTTCCAATGGGTTCCCTAGCACAATGTCCGCAGTCTTGCTCAGCATTTCAGCAGCTGCTGCTACTGCCCTCAGGCAGGGCGCCATTGCATTGACAACTGTGTCCAGCTGACAAATGTAATAACCAATGGGCTTGCCACAACCTCCATGGTCCTGTGTCAGGACTCCAGCAGCATGGCCTCTGGACTCATAACAGTAAAGTCTGAACCCCTTAGTATAGTCCGGCAGACCCAAAACAGGGGCTTCGCTGATTGCAGCCTTCAAGGTCTGAATAGCATGCATTTGCTCTTCACTGAGCTCCAGTTTCCCCTGTATGTTTACAGAGTCATAGAGTGGCTTACAAACTTTGGACATTTCTGGTATCCATTGCCGGCAATATCCAACCAACCCTAGGAAACCCCTTAATTGTTTAGAATTTTGTGGCATTTTGCTATTCAGTATAGCTTTCTTCCGATCTTGTGTCAAGTGTTTTTTTCCTTGGGAGATGCAATGACCCAAAAACACAACTCTGTCCATGTTGTATTGTAATTTGGAGGGGGAAACTCTGCATCCCTCCTCTCCAAGATGATTCAACAGGGAGATAGAGGCATCTCTACATGCCTGTCTTGTGTCTGCTCCAATCAGCAAGTCATCCACATACTGAAGGAGAGTGATACCCTCCAGGCAGTGCCACCTGTCAAGGCATTCTTTCATTGCTTTACTATACTCATTTGGGCTGGATACCATGCCCTGGGGCAACCTAGTCCAAGCATACTGCTGCCCTTCAAAGCTGAAGGCAAACAAATATTGACTGTCCGGGTGGAGCGGTACAGTAAAAAAAGCATCCTTCAAATCAATAACTGTGAAGCATCGATTTGATGGTATAATGTTACTCAGAATAGTGTGGGGGTTTGGTACCACTGGTGCATCCTCTTGGATGATTTTGTTAACTGCCCTAAGGTCTTGCACCATCCGGTAAACATTTCTGCCTGGTTTTTTCACAGGGTACAATGGGGTATTGGCTGGTGAACTCACTTTTATCAATATACCCTCTTTCAGGAGGTGTTTAATTTGGTCTCTAATTCCCTCCACTTGAGCCAGTTTCAACGGATACTGTGGTAACCTAGGAATGATAGCATCTGGCTTCAGCTTGATCTTCACAGGAGGGCAGTGGATCATATGTCCCGTGTTACCCTCTTTAGCCCAAACATTTGGATTTGTGCTTTTGGATAAATCACTGGGCAAGCTCTCTGTACTGTTGGTATTTAGTTCCAACTTACACAAAGCAATGAGGCTGTCCCAGGTTTCTACCATTTAATGTTGGTCAGGATCAGAAGGTATGTTCACCTCCACTCCATCCTCAGAAAATTGTATTTGTGCTCTCATTTGGGAGAGCAAATCTTTTCCTAGCAAATTGCAAGGAACTGAATCGCTCAAGAGCAGGGAGGCTTCAGTTTGAAAGGGTCCAATTCGAACTTTAGTGGGAGTTGTTTCCAATAGGGGGTATGATATACCCCCTAGACCAACTCCCCTAATTGTATTTTGAACGGGGAGATTAACTTCACTGGATTTAAGAACGGAACGAGCTGCCCCAGTGTCTACTAAACAATTTAGGGTCTGATTATTCAGTTGCATTTGTACATAAGCACTTCCTTGCTCATTTTTCGAGATTACAGGTAACACCGGGAGCTCTCCCCTTCACTTGGGGTCTCTTTCAAATTCCTTCCCAGGCCGCAATGGCCTACTTTGTCTTGGAGCTCTACACTCCCTCTTGAAGTGTCCTGGTCTGTTGCAGTTGAAGCAGACAGGTTTCCTTTTCTGTTTTAGGCCAAAATCTGCACCGTTCGACTTATCAGTGACAATGCAAATCTTCTGAGGTTTCTGTGACTCCCAATCAGCTATATTCCTTTCAATAGCAGTTGCAAGTGACAACAAAGAGGAGAGGGGCTTATCTCTCCAGTGTGGATTTGCAGTCATTAATTTTTCCCTGATCTTTCCTCTCAACCCAGTAATGAAGCTATGTACCAACACAGGTGATAGGGCACTGTTAGTAATGTCCCCACCAGCTGATTCCACAGCTTGTTTAAAGAGATTGTAGTAAGTCATACAATCTTCCTTTGACCCTTGGGTCACTCCAGACACCTTGGTCCAAGACTGGGGAGGATAGACTGTTTTAATCAATTGTGCCAATTGTTTGGTGAATATACATCCTTGATGGCTGGAGTCAACATACAGGGTCTGAGGAATATTAGTTTTACTGAGGATTTCATCAAAGTCCCCATCTCCACAAACCCTTTTCATTATTTGAAGCATATCACCCCAATTTGCATTGTAGCTTGCCTGGATGTCCAGAAGCTCTTTGGCAAATTTAATGGGATCAGTCCTTGGATGGGGGATAATGCTCAAAAATCCCTTCATCTCAGAAGGAGTCCATGGTACATGATGCGTCATCTTTCCAGTGGAACTCCCACTGTTATCATAAATTACCTGCTCTCTTACGGGATATACAGATAGCTCATCTGAAAAAGATATCAACTGTTGATTGGTCTTTTGGGGTTCTGTCACAGAATCCCAGTAAGACTGGTGGTGATTGTTGCTTCCAGGTTGGGGCACTTTATCCAACTGCAAAGTGCCCTGAAGGGTGGCATTAACAGTCCCATGGTACACAGGTGTGCCCACGTCGGGTGTCATTTCCCTGTTAGAATGACACCACACAGGTCTTTGCTGTGGGGTACTAGTCACATGGGGGCGTAAGGGTACGTACGCAGTGTACCCAGTAGCAGAGCTGCCAGTATTGCACTCAGCAGCAGAATTGCTCTTTAACTCCTCTCTAGGAGATAATGCTGGTTCGCAGCCAGTAAATGGGGGATAACTGTATTTCGGAGGATCTTCTGTCAGAGGGGCAGAAAGTATCCCTTCTGACTGTATATGGTCTTTGGTACCAGGGAGTCTTTTCTCCCTTAATGCCTGCATTCCCTTCTCCTGCCTTGCTGCACTGTCTCTCCCTTCTTGTTCCAGTGCCCAACAGAAAGACTCTTTCTGTGCTTCATTCAGGGTTTTAACTGGGGTGTCAAACTTGGCTGCAAGATGTAGCTTTCCTTTTTTGTTATCTGCTGATAGATGACAATTCATATCAGCTTTTGAGTAATTTGTTAACAAGGACCTGGCAACTGCATAAGGCCCCAATCCTGATAATTCCTCATCATCCCCCTGATCATCACTGTCACTGTTCTGGGGTTTTGGCACTAATGGCTGTTCCTGCTTGTCTCTATTTCTAAGGGTCATTTGGTGTGTCTTTTCCTTAAATCTCACAGGAAGAACATTCACATCATCAGCCCTATGTGTGGATTCTATCATCCATGCACTCCAAGCATCTCTTTCTAATGGTCGTGTCATCTTTTTATGATGATCATACCAGAGGTCTTCCCAAGTCTTAGGTTTAAAAATACCTCTTTTAGAAAACTTAATTCCAGTCCAGCGCTCCCAATCATGTATATATTTAACTACCCAGGGTCCATATTTACTGATCATCTCTTCCCTTGGGGTCAATTGAATGGGCTTACCATACTTAGATACCCTTTTTGAGTTGATACAGTTTCCCATCCTTACGGATACCGGACCCTGAAATAGTTTCCCAACCTTAAGCGGTTGCCCCAACCTTAAGCGGTTGCCCCCAGAGGTAGCTAATCTCTGGCCAATGATTGGGTTGACAGGTACCGCCCCTGTCACCGTTGCTGCTTTTCACTACTTCTCAGAACAAACTTTTAATTTTTCCCTGTTCTGAAGTCCTTCAAACAGCCTGGGGATCACCCGAACCTGATAGTTCAATCCCCCCCGTGGACTTTTCTGAAGTATTCTAAAAGATTGCTCAGAGTAGAGCTATTACTTGTATTATTTTAAAAAAAAATTAAAGCAAACTTGGAAAATCAAAACATTTATGAGTGCTTGGAGTTCATTAGACAGTTGATTGAGGCACAACTACTTGCAGTAAAAGTATAGTTTGTGTAGTTACAATATAGCTGTTCACAGGTCTAAATATTCACTTACAATCCCCAGTTAGTAAATTACAGAGGATAGATTCATACACAACAAGATCATTCCATGTGATTTAGGCCCACAGGTGCGTTTCAATCGCAAAGATTGGGAAGCGTCTTGACCAAAATCTCATTCGAGAGTCAACTGAAAACCTTTTGGCAGAATGGCACAGATCCTACGTTTTATTTCACTGCCTCCAAGAATCCAGTCGGATCTCTTTCATTCAAACTTACACTCTGCTGCAATAGGCACACCAAGCAGTTAGGATGTTTACTCATACACTCTCAGAACAACAGAACAATTTCATTTCAATTATACTGTTTGTAATCAGTCTCATCAAAAGTGTTAGTGCAGACAAAAGGTTTAAAAAAAAACAATGTTCAAAGAAGCTTACTTGTCCAGGTGTTCAGACAGGGGAGACAGAGGTGAAAACATTCAAAGGCATAAATAAATGCTTACCGTTCTGGAGTTAGAATTGCCTGGCTCAGATCTGTCTTCCACACAAGATGTACCAATCACCCAAACAGTCAGGCTTCCTCACCAAGGGGCACCAAATGTTTTGGCGGTTTTTCTCTCCCACACTTATTTACTTGGTTCTATCGATTACAAATACAATAAGTGATTACAACCTTTTGCCACAACAGAATCAGGCCTTGTTGCCTCTCTCTCAGTTGTAGATTATTTCTAACCAATAACCACTGTGCCAAATAAAAAAGAAAAAGTAACTCTAATTTATTTATACAGAAGAAAAATAGTTACTAATATAGTCAATCAATTGATGTTACATGAAATAAAATATTAGATGTTACAGTATAGAGAGATGACTAAAAGAAAGGAAGTTATAGAAAATAAAAAAAATAGAGCATGGCTTATACATTACAGACACCCTGATGTTGTGAGGTCTGGCTCCTGGAAGGCACACACGATAAAGAGAGGGCTTCTCCTTTGTCCAAGGTGTTTTATGCACTTTACAAAAGACCATCCCAAGAACCACCCACCCAAGTTATCTTCCAATGGGTGGGCTTCAGAGCAAGGTACACAAAGAAGCATTTGCCTTCCCCCTCACCTCCATTGAGTCTTTTGTGTAATCCCCCTCCCCCCCACAGTCACAGTAACATACATGGAGGTGTGTTGAGGTGATACAACAGATGGTAAATATGTTGAAAATTATTATAGGCCCAAAATAGCCACCACATAACGCCAACAGGGCAAAAGGTACGCCCACGCAGGGGCTATCAATGGCACATAAGGTACAAAACATTAATGCAAGTGACTCTAACAACTAAAGGCAGCTGTCCAGTCACACCAAAAACAGAGAGAGAGAGGGGAAAAAAAATAAAATAAAAAATGGGTGGGCAAAAAGCAGGGGTCCAAGAGTGCCAGTATCGAACGCCATTACATCCCCAGGCTATGAAAAATGATAAATACTTAATTTGAGTAAAATGTTTAATGATCACGCAATTGCAAGTTAAAGTAGTGTAGTGTTGAATAGCAAAGAATGCTCTGGCCATGAAGGTTGTAAACTGTAGTAGAGCATAAAAACAGAGCGCACCAACCTTGCGCATTACCTCAGTAAACAGTTGATTTATTGAATTAGGAGATATACTCACAAAAGTAGTAATAAAACAGGCATGTATAATCCAAACACGAATCCTACGATAAGGAGACACGTGCGAATCCCATCGGAAGGGGAGACTCTCAGAGTAACACTGATGCATTTCGAAGGGGGGGGTCCCTTCTTCATCAGAGCCAACCAGACTGAGAACACCCTCCTCTATATATAGTCAGTATCTATGTGTGAGCCTTCCCAAATGGGCGGGACAGACACATCCCAAGAGGTGGGGCCAACGTGTCACAACCAGAATTTAAATGTATATGTATAAAACAGAAATACATGTAGACATAAAATTGAAATAATATGTAGATACAATTGTAGATATGACTACCAATGAAAACATGCTCAAAAGATGACAGAACCATGTACATATACTTGATACTAACATTCATTCAAAAGTGACTATAATTATATGTACATACTAAATAACAAGGAGTATATGAAAGGAGAAAATCAAAAAGCTATGCCCAGTCCATAGATACCATCAAAATTCTAATTTATTATTGCAAAGGTGATCAAATGACTTGAATATTGTATTAATAGTACCTTAAAGTTGTCAAAAGAGGCACGGGATCACTTGTATAGTGGTTTATATTGATTTCTATTGGAACCATGTAGAAAGGACTTAACAGCTCTCAGCAATGACATTTGGAATTTTACTACTATATCAGATCAGTCAACCAGTATTTGGAAGCCATTCTGGCAAAGTGTGTTATTCCATGTGTCAGATTTACAAAATGCAGTTTAAATTCTTCTCTCCACTGCCAGAGTTAGCTCAGGTGGCAGTGGAACGTATGCCGGCATGTGGGACCCTTCTGCGCATGCGTGATGCGTTCCAGCCGCCATTTTTCCAGCCCATTCCTTAAAGCTGCTAATATCAGTATAGGCAGTTAATTCCTCTTGAAGATAAGAAATCTCGAATCTGATATGTCCAAGATTCCTCTCTCTTTGTTAAATTAAGTTTAACCATATTCTATTACATTTACAAAGTTCATCCTTCCAGCTGGTATCAAGGTCTTCGTCTAAAAAGTGTCATACTTTTGTAATTCTGAGGCCCCTGGGAATTCCACTGACCTCTAGGTATTCCTGTAATAATAAAATAAAACATTGTATCATCTCTTTTTCTAATGCATGTTTCAATTTGTAAAAAAGTGACCCCATTTTATCTTACCTACTGTGAATATCAGGGGTAATCTCTGCACTAGTCTCTTGGGTATTTAACTCATTGGGTTGTTGTTCAAATATGTCAATGCTACAAGTAAAGCCCTTAGCCAAAGAAGTTCTCATTTTCTTTCCTTGATGGGTAGAACCATAATGGTGGTGTTGTCACATAAATCACGAATAAAGGCTGTATTTCAGGCCCAGTCAAAACAAAAGTCTATATTTCAGGCCCAGTTTCTATCCATTAAACATCCAGCTACTCCCTTTTCTATCACATCCCCAAAACAAAGATAAACAACCCCCCTCCCCCACAGACCATTTATTCAGGTATCGCTAGTCTTACAAGCAATCTTGGCTGCTATATCGACTATTTTCTGAAAGAGATCGTGGTTAATCTTCCATCTTATGTTAAAGACTCCAACCACATATAATTGAGATACTATCTAAGTATACGTGGCAACAGGAATATAGATGGTTATCTTTGAATGTAGTGTCACTCTACACTTCCATTAAGCATGAATATGCCCTTAGAGCAATACAGTATTTTTTAGCCAAGGATTTACCATTCCATTACAAGTCCAATATCTCTTTACCAGTATAGAATGTGCCTTAAAACAATTTTTCATTTCTGGATACCCATTATAGACAAATCCAAGGCACAGCTATGGGAGCCAGATTTGCTCCCAGCTATGCAAACTTATTTATGGGCTATTGGGAAGACCTCTATATCTGGGCTAGTAATTCCTATAGTGAAAATCTCATTTTATATGTTCGGTATATAGACGATATTATAATTATTTGGAATGGCACTGATCCTCCGTTACAAGGGTTTCTGAATCATTGTGACAATAACCCATACGCAATCTCTTTCACCCATGTGATAGATGAAAACCAACTAGTTTTCCTATATCTCGAATTAAAACATGATAACAGTTGACATGTCTGCTCCAAAACACACTTTAAACCCACAGCTGGGAATTCCTACTTGCACGCAAGAAGTAATAATCACCCACAGTTCATTAGAAGTGTCCCATATGGGCAATTCTGCCGATTTAAGATGCACATGCACTTTAAAAGAGGACTACATTGAACAAAGTTCAATTCTTAAAAATACATTTAAAGAGAAGGGCTATGACAACACGCACATCAAGACAGCATTCAATAAATATTTACGTTTGTATGATATCTATTCTACAAACCAAACCACCTGTACAAAATCTTCAAGCCACGACAGTAATGGTGGTTTAACGGCACTACGGTTCTGTGGTATATTTAATAACAGATCTTGGGCCATTAAACAGATCCTTTCCAAAAATTGGCACATCCTTAAGAATGATCCCACCCTGGGCGACTCGCTGCCAGAGAAACCTTGTTTGATGTTCAGGAAACCCAGAGACCTTACTGATCTGGGTCCCTGAGCGCAGGAGGTGTTGCATCTGTGTCTACTTTCATGAAGGTAATAAAACCTGGAGCTCAAGTGGTTAAACAGACTTAAGGTAAAAGACTTTCAGCCTGTAGAACCACTTTAAGTCCTCATGCACACTGGGCGGTTTTACAGCTGCTGTTTTTGGCATTTGACGGGTTTTTTTTCTACAGCCAATAAACTCCCCAGCATGTTATCCTATGTGTCCATGCGCACACAGGCTGTAATCAACGTTTTTTTGGTTGGAAAAAAAACCCAGGACTAGTGGGTTTCTAGGAGTTTTTTTATTAGCTGTAAAAATGCTCTAACGCTGAAACCGCAGCAAATCATGGTAAAACGCCACAAACTGGCGTTTTTTGACTTTTTTTTTTTTTTACCCCCCCCCCTTTTTTTTTCTTTGTAAAAAAAAAAAAAAGCTAAAAAATGCAAACGTGGCTAAATGCTAAAATGCTGAAAAACTCACATTTTTAACGTGACTTTACACAGCTAACGTTACCAGCGTTATCAAAACTCCCAGTGTGCATGGAGCCTAATGCATTCTCTGCATTAAAGTAAAAAACCTGCTGAGTGCAGTTTATCCCCCAATCCTCATTTTATACCTAACTGAGCCCGATCTCTCTCCAGCTCTGTGCCCAAGAGCATCGGCTCCCTCAGCTACCACTGCTTTCAATGGCAGCCAGTAAGGGGGGATTGGGGCCTCTGTGTGGACACACAGAGCTGTCTCAGACGCTAGCCCATGCGAGTTCCCCCATAGCAAGAGGCTAGTGGTGGGCACTTGGTGGGGGGGGGGGAGCCAGGAGTGCCAGCAGGGGACCCAAGAGACGGAGAAAATCATATAATAGAGCAGATAAGTATGACTTTTTTTTTTTTTTTTTTAACTATGTGTTTACAATCAATAGATGCACATAGCCCAGAACTGATCCCACAGGCGTGCCACCATAGGAAGCGGCTTCCTATGGTGGCACACCAAGAATAGGAGGAGCCTGGAACTTCGACGGGGGACCCCAGAAGAGGAGGTTCCGGATTGCTCTGTGCAAAACCACTTCACAGAGAAGGTAAGTATAATATGTTTAATTTAAAAAAAAACCTTTTATGAATTCTTTACATTTTTAATATACTTCAAAGGATGAGTTAACCTTTTGTAACATGTTACACCCATATTCAGGGTGTATCATGTTACAGTTATACCTGTACCACCCCCCATCCCCATTATGACAGATAGCAGGGAATCTTTTTCCACCTCCCCCCCCCCCCCCCCTCCCAGCTGTCATAATTGTTAAAAAATTCACAGTGTTCTGTCAATGAGAAGACTACAAGTCCCGACAGATTATGTGGCTGTTGGCTTGTAGTTCTCAACGAGCGTCGATTACACTAACAGTCTGCAGGAGGCCTGCATGGCACCAGGGATCTGCTAATCGGTGCTGCAAT
Organism: Staurois parvus; assembly: GCF_062004578.1. Classification (NCBI taxonomy): domain Eukaryota; kingdom Metazoa; phylum Chordata; class Amphibia; order Anura; family Ranidae; genus Staurois; species Staurois parvus. Next base: position 189,690 of record NW_028318337.1, on the reverse strand, counting down.
GCTTTCCAGGCTCCTGGAAAAAAAAAAAAAAAAGGTAAATGCAAATTTTTTTTGCCTTATTATTTCTTTGTTAAAAGATGAACTTATGTAAATCTAAACTGGCTATCCAGTGGGAATTTATTAGCACAGTGAGAAAGCAGTTGATAAACAAAAAGTATCTTTTAGCCTGGGTTCATGCTGTAGCTCGCATGTAGCTGTACTGCATTTCTGTGTGATTTTTGTGCGGTGTAATTTAGGGCAATTCTTTTTTAATGTGCTCAAGTCGCACTGCATCACACCAAAGAAGTGCAGGCACCTTTACCGCAACGTATGGTCGTTTTGTACCATGTCATCCGGTGCGGGCAATCCACACTGCAATTGTGATGTCATTAACCTTGCATTGACAACCACAGCAGATCGCAAATACAGCATGCATATGTGTGAACCAGGGCTTAGCATGTAATTCCTGGTCAGAAGCAGCAGAAAAATTCCACACGTGAATGTTCTAAGAAATCCTTTGTTCTCCTAGCCTCACAGGAGCATATGAAGACTTTGACCTCATCAGAGGCATGTCCCTTTCACTTTTTTTTTTCTGTTCACTGAATTACATACATTTGGGGAAGGGATTTATCAAAATTGAAGTGGACAGAATCTGCAGTGGCTCTTCATGACAACCAATTTGTTTCTATCTTCAGTTTGTTCACTCAAGCTTCGCAAATAAAAAAAATAGATGTTGATTTGTTGCCTTGTACATCTGCTGTAAATTCTGTTTTGTTCCAGTTGTATTATATTCCCCTCATGTCATCAGGATGAGAGTCTAGGAGAAGGAAATGCTGCCTGGTGATACCTTGTACCTCCAATGATATGGTGTCAACTGGTGTGCAATATTTGAATGGATGAAAAGAGCCTAGGCAAGAGAGCAGCTGCCGAACAGCTATTGAAAATATTGTGTCATTAAGAGTTGACTTGTCTTGTGCCATTTAAAGGATAAGGCTGCCTGAGTCTAAATCCTCTTTAAGTCATGTAATCATGTGTGGTTTAGTGAAATGTGTCATTCATTCCCTATGTCCACCTTACCCTAGTCTGACCATTGTGTAGCCACTTGTATTGCTTGCTGCATGCATTGCACTAACACTTGTGTGGAATGCAAACGATCATGTCTTTAACCACATTGGTTTAAAGTGTAGTTACTTTTGCAGTCACATTTAAGAAAACCCCACTATAATGTTTGTTTTCATTCACATAGCATAGCTAAACATTAAAAAAATTCTCTAGAAAAGAAAAAGGAACAGGCCTTTGGACAGACTGCAAGGTACTATGAACAATTTGAAAGTGGAGGGGGACAAAGTGCAAGAGTTTCCTCTCATTAACCTACAATGCAAACAAATCCCTGAGATCTTTAACCCTCTGTTTGTACACTGTTCTGGAACAAAACTGCAGCAGTGTGAACCTAGTCCAACTCCCCAGCCCACAATATAACATTATATAACTCAAAAATTGCAGCACTATCCTAAGCCAATAATGAATACAATAAAGATTAAAATAACTCAGTCTTTTTTTAAAATAAGTCTGTTTAAAATAGGCATCGCAATCCAACAGCTGCAGCGATCACAGTGTCAACAGAGGATTTCTGCTAACCGTGGTGACCTTGGGCACCTCCCAGCACATTTTCTCATACATTTGATGTCATCAGGGGTGTGGTCAGGGGTATATCTATTGTGAGGCGAACAAGGCGTTTGCCTAGGGTAGCAATCTTTAGGGCGGTGGCACCGCCCCCCCCGCCCTGAAGAAGGGAACTGTTGAGCAGTGGCGGACTGAGCCATGCAGGGCCACCATCAGAGGGGTACCACCAGTACTGCTGTAGGTGGCCAGGACAGCAGGAGAATTGGTGTGGTGGGGGAGAGCAGTTGCATAACGATGCACTGTGTATCTCTCCCTCCAGCAGCAGAAATCCAGTTTGAGGTTTCTCCCCCTTTCCCTCCCGTCAGCATTCTGCTGCTGAAGGGAGAGACAGACCTGGCCAGATGGAGGGGGTGCCCTGGTGTTCCTGAGTGGCCGCTCTCCGCTGAGCTCCTTCCTCCGCATTCACTCAGAGTCAGGATCAGGGGAACGCCTGAAGTGGCGGAGAGGAAAGAGTCGGGAGAAGGTGAGCAGTTTTGTGTTCTCTGGGCTCTACCTCCTGTCGTCCATCCAGCACATGATACATGATCACTGACAGATCATATGGGTCTGTGCACACACACAGTATGATTACCACCCCCTGCCCATATTTCCTGCTGCCTGGAGATCAGCAGCCCTTGGAGGAGGTGGGCGGGGGGTAATCATACTGTGTGTGTGCGCAGTCCCATACAATCTAAGAGAGAGGTAAGGTAAGAGGGGTGAGAGACAGAGACACACACACACTTGCTTATTGAACTCTCATTGGGGCGGTGCAAAATTTTTGTGTTGGGCAGCACAAAATCTAAATACACCACTGGGTATGGCCATGCTCCTGATTAGTCAAGTCACACCCCTGGTGACGTCAAAAAGCCATGCTTCTGACAATGTCAAACGAATGACGAAACTTGTTGGGCTGTGCCTAACGTGACATTGGCACTAGAGATGAGCGAATTATTCAAAAATTCGATTCGGCTGATTCGCCGAATTTGAGGAAGAAATTTGATTCGATGCGAATTAATTCGCTACGAATTTAACTTATTAAAAGGGTTTCTAGGCTTCAGAGAGCCTTTAAATTAGTGCAGAACACTGTACCTTTAATTTAAATGCCCTTGGAGATGAGGAAGGATGAGAAGAAGGAGAAGGATGAGAAGAAGGAGAAGGATGAGAAGAAGGAGAAGGATGAGAAGAAGGAGAAGGATGAGGAGAAGGATGAGAAGAAGAAGGATGAGAAGAAGGATGAGAAGAAGGATGAGAAGGAGAAGAAGGATGAGAAGAAGGAGAAGGATGAGAAGAAGGAGAAGGATGAGAAGAAGGAGAAGGATGAGAAGAAGGAGAAGGATGAGAAGAAGGAGAAGGATAAGGAGAAGGATGAGAAGAAGGAGAAGGAGAAGGATGAGAAGGAGAAGGAGAAGGATGAGGAGAAGGAGAAGAAGGATGAGAAGAAGGAGAAGGATGAGAAGAAGGAGAAGGATGAGAAGAAGGAGAAGGATGAGGAGAAGGAGAAGGATGAGAAGAAGGAGAAGGATGAGAAGAAGGAGAAGGATGAGAAGAAGGAGAAGGAAACAAATAGATACAATGTTTCAACCGCTGTATGGAGGGAATGTCACAGAACTGTCAGAAATAGCGGAGCTCTGCAGATACACTTAGCGGAGCTCTGCAGATAGATACAGCGGTTGAAACATAGGCTATGTTTCAACCGCTGTATGGAGTGAATGTCAGAGAACTGTCAGAAATAGGCTATTTCTGACAGTTCTGTGACATTCCCTCCATACAGCGGTTGAAACATTGTATCTATTTGTTTCCATAAATGGAAACAAATAGATACAATGTTTCAACCGCTGTATGGAGGGAATGTCACAGAACTGTCAGAAATAGCGGAGCTCTGCAGATACACTTTTTGCCGGCTTGGAATTCTTCTTATTTTCATCCTACTTCTTCTTCTTCATCCTCATCCTCTTCTTCTTCTTCTGAGGATGAGGATGAAGAAGAAGAAGTAGGATGAAAATAAGAAGAATTCCAAGCCGGCAAAAAGTGTATCTGCAGAGCTCCTCTAAGTGTATCTGCAGAATAGAGGAGCTCTGCAGATACACTTTTTGCCGGCTTGGAATTCTTATTTTCATCCTACTTCTTCTTCTTCTTCTTCATCCTCATCCTCAGAAGAAGAAGAAGAGGATGAAGAGGAAGAAGAAGAAGAAGTAGGATGAAAATAAGAAGAATTCCAAGCCGGCAAAAAGTGTATCTGCAGAGCTCCTCTAAGTGTATCTGCAGAATAGAGGAGCTCTGCAGATACACTTTTTGCCGGCTTGGAATTCTTCTTATTTTCATCTTACTTCTTCTTCTTCATCCTCATCCTCAGAAGAAGAAGAGGATGAAGAAGAAGAAGAAGTAGGATGAAAATAAGAAGAATTCCAAGCCGGCAAAAAGTGTATCTGCAGAGCTCCTCTAAGTGTATCTGCAGAATAGAGGAGCTCTGCAGATACACTTTTTGCCGGCTTGGAATTCTTCTTATTTTCATCCTACTTCTTCTTCTTCTTCATCCTCATCCTCAGAAGAAGAAGAGGATGAGGAGGAAGAAGAAGTAGGATGAAAATAAGAAGAATTCCAAGCCGGCAAAAAGTGTATCTGCAGAGCTCCTCTATTCTGCAGATACACTTAGAGGAGCTCTGCAGATACACTTTTTGTTGGCTTGGAATTCTTCTTATTTTCATCCTACTTCTTCTTCTTCTTCTTCATCCTCATCCTCTTATTCTTCTTCTGAGGATGAAGAAGAAGAAGAAGAAGTAGGATGAAAATAAGAATAATTCCAAACCGGCAAAAAGTGTATCTGCAGAGCTCCTCTATTTCTGACAGTTCTCTGACTTTCACATTTACAGCGGTTGAAACATTGTATCTGTTTCCGAATAAAAACATCTGTATCCTAAATGGAAACAAATAGATACAATGTTTCAACCGCTGTACATGTGAAGGAACTGTCAGAGAACTGTCAGAAATAGCGGAGCTCTCTGCAGGGACACTTTTGCCGGCTGATCGGGAAAAATCCGATTCGCGCACCCGAAGTAGGCTAATATTCGGATTCGACGCAAATCAAATTTTTCCTGAAATTCGAATCGAATTCCACTTCGCCTGGTTCGATTCGCTCATCTCTAATTGGCACGCTTAGCGGCTAGAAGGAAGCCATTGTCGACACTACAATCGGTGCTGCTTTTTTGATGTGATGCCTTTCTATTTTTACCTTTTTAATCTGAGTGCAACTTCTCATCTAAGATACATTTTTACATAAGGATTTACTGCACTATGAGTATTTGTATTTCATATGTCCCTAACTCATTGAAAGCGACGTTGGAGCAGAGCTGAGGGTCAGAGTGCTGTTCCATCATCCATCCTGTATTTCTTTGGGGTTCATCACTAAAGCACTGTTGGTTTTTCATTTGTTTTGAAAGCCAAATAGTTCCGGTAAGCATCCAAACTCACTTTCACCTTCACTGGATTTCTGGGGTGTTTCCCTTGAAGTTGGCCTTACTTTGATTTTTGAAAGCACTTTCTGCACATTTGTGGCTTTGGTTTTCAACACCTGAGCATGAATATTTTGTTAAAGACAGACTGTTATTTTTATATATATTTTATTAATTATTGGCTTAGGATAGCGCTGCACTTTGTGAGTTATATTTTGTAGAAGGTTTCTGTATCTGCTAACTTGGGCAGCAGCTGTCTTTTTCATTTATAACACAATTCTTTTGATCCTAGCGTGGCATTACATATGTTTCTATCACTATATAACATTACTTAAAATGGTAGTAAACTATTTTTATTAAAAAAATTGTATTTAAAGTTTTTATTTTTACCTACTGGTAAGCTTATCTGTAGATGAAATTAATATCTCCTAAATGTGCACCATTTAGGAGATATGTTTTTTTCATGCACTCTGAAGGAACGGCATACCCGTGCCCCGTTCCTTCAAAGCCCTGTGCCATGTCCTGAGACTCCCGTGCCCATGACGTTATCACGGCCAGTTAGATGGCCGGAGCTTGTGAACCCAGAAGGAAGACTGGGTGAAGATGGAAAGCCTGTACAGTGGTGACAGCGTGCCGCTGGAGGGTTTCGTTTTAAGGTAAGTTTTTTACATAATGTGCTAGTATGTGATTTATACTAGCACATTATGCCTTTACCTTGCAGGGGATTTTTTTTTTTTGGTTCACTACCGCTTTAAAATATGCTCCCTCAAAACGTGCAAGGCAGGATGCATACATGCCCTTTCACTACCAGAGCTAAATTTGCGTTTTTTGCACACGTTCAAAAAAATCATTTTAGCCTTGAAGATTGCAAAAAATCACCAAAACATTATACTTTCTTAACCTCCCTGGCGGTATTCCCGAGTGTAGCTTGGGGTAAAGTTTCAGTACCAAAAGTGGTAACCCCGAGCTACACTCGGGCTTACCATGCGGTGCTGCTCCGGCATCTGTTCTTCACTTACCTTGTCCTGCGCTCCCGCGATGTCCCTCCTGCAGTGTCCCCGGCAATGTAATCCGGCGGATGCCGGCATCTGTCATCTGGGTTCCGTCCCCTGTGAGCGTTGGGACATACGGGGGACGGAACTGGTGGGAAATTTGAAAATGACAAAAAGTGACATTCAATAAATACACTAAAATCACATAGTATAACATTACTGTGTCAAACCATTTCACATACATTTTGTCCCTAGTGCCTTGTCTTGTGCCCTGCCTGCATTTTTACTGTTCTTTCTGCCTGGAAACTGAGAAATGTCCATGGCATCCAAAAAGCGTCCCTTTAGGTCAAAATCGGTTTTAGACCAGCTAGAGAACAGCGATAGTAAATTAGAACCACTTGCAGAATTGAGTGATAATGATTTGTGGGGAAATTCGTCATCAGACACTGAAAACGATTTTGCGACTTTGCTCAGTGATGTGCGAACTTGGCGCTATATTTCAAATTTCAGTGTTTTTGGTTTGATTATATTATTGAATTAAATTTATTATTATATTTTTTATGATTATTTATTAAATTATAATTTATGATTTCGTGTTTCAAATTTTATCATACCCGGGATGTTTACTAGACTCTTGTTCGGACAGATTTCAGTGAGTTATTCCTAAAAATAACATGCCTAGAATAAAAAAAATACATATTTCCATGCAAAAAAAAGTACCGCTTTGAGCACAGAAATATGGACATAATCAGACTGCTAGGGAGGTTAAAGCAGAGACCCTGGAGAAAAAAATAGTAGTAGTTACAGTTTTTTATGCTACATGACTTTCACACAAAGGTCTAGAAAATGCAAAATTTCAATAAAACACACACTGTTCATTTTAGGGTACACAGATGCAATAAATTCACCAATTTGGTAGAATTTAAAAGATGAGGTTGCACCAGGTAAATAGATACCTAACGTGTCAAACCTTAAAATTGCGTGTGTCTGTGAAAAGGCAGCAAACCTCAGTACAATGTTTTCCATTGGCGATGATATAAGAGCCTTTACAGGTCATTCATTAAGAGTTGTTTAGGAGCTCAGATGCTAAATATATTTATCTCACTTATGAGCAGATATGTAATGTGTATCGCAATCCATATTTTCGTGCATAGGCTCCCTAGATGCATGCATTTACATTTGTACGTGCATGTATGTGGGGGTGGAGGTTGGGGTATTTAAAAAATCTTTTGGGTGGGAATTTTATGTGCTTGATGTAACTTGGCATATTGGCTAGGGAATGGGATATGGGGACCCAGAAGTGACATTTTACACATCACTTCCGGTCAGGGGCGGACTGACCATTTTCGAAACTCGGGCACTGCCCGAGGGCCCGGGGTCAGTAGGGGGCCCAATGAGATGCCCCTGGTACCTTTTTCATAGGCTTTTTTGAGTTTGGGCAATGACACAGGGGCCCCATGATCCCCTGTTGCCCGGGGGCCAGATGAGTTGTCAGTCCGCCCCTGCTTCCGGTTCAGCAAAAAAAAAAAAAAGTGTATGCATGTCTTTTAGGCTCCCTCCCCTCTAACTGGCAGCATCCGCCATGAATGTCCAGGGCATGCTGATGGGCGCATGCAGCATAGGATAAATGGCAAAGGTGGATGCTTGGGGTCGGGGCACGTTTCCAGCGCTTCGTAAATGAGGGGAAGCTTTGCTGACTTCCATCATTAAATCATATGCAAGCAAAATGCTGTTTATTTTATTTTCCTTGCATGTACCAAGGAACATGCAAGGCTATTTTCCCGCATCTAAGCTCTGGAGCAAAGGGATTTTGCTTTGTGATAGATTTAAAGTATATCTAAAGCCAAAACATATGTTGTAGATTTGGATAGAGTGGCGAGGTTGGAACCCCTGTCAGGTTTTTATTGTTGTATGTGTCTGTTAGGTAGATTCACCCTCTCAGTTTTGTCCTGGAATTCCTTGCCACTTTCACACTGATCTGCCGCAAAAAACGCATAGGCGTTTTTACAGCGCGTTTTTAAAGGACAAGTGACTTAAAAACCGCTCCAAAAGGCACTTTTCATGTTTTTTTTCTTTTGATTTCAATGGGAAGAGGCGTTTCTGAGGCTTTTTTTTTTTTTTTTTTTAATTTCTCAAAGATGCTGGAAGCAAGAGTTTTTGCACTGCACATGCTTAGATATACATTCACATACATAGGGAAGCATTTTTCTTGAGCTTTTCAGGTACTTTTTTAACCCCTTTACGCCGGCCGCTCACAAATGTGCGGCCTCCCGGCATCTGGGCCTACACGCCGAGCAGCCGCACATTTGCGTTCATGTAAGAAAAAACATATGTGCTGAGAGCGCGCGCCCTGCGTGCTCCCAGCACACATGTCCGGTACTCACGGAAAGGTCCGCTCTTTCGATCTGGAAATTTCCCGATCATGTGACCACCGCGACGACGCATCGTGGCCCCGCCCATCACGCCTCCCGGCTTCTGAAACTCTTAAAGGGTCGGGAGGTGTCGGCGGGAAGGGGTTAAACACAAAAATGCTTCAAAAGCACCTCCGTGTAAAAGTAGCCTTAAAGTGACAGGGAAAGGTTTTAGCTGTCACCAGAACAGAAAATACAGGCAAAATCATCCAAAAGTGATACTTGTTCTAGTGCCAAATGCTTAATGGGGCATTTCCCTCACTTTGGAAAGATTTTTCTCTCCCTTCCTGTTGTGTCTACAGGGAGAGGAAGTGAATATAAATCTCCTTAATGAGCACACATGAGCAAAACAAACTGACAGGGTTTTACCATTCTTTGCATCCTCCAAATTAAAACTTAGTTTTGTCTTTAGTTTTAAACACATTTAGCTTACATGGATACCAACCCACATGCATTATGCTCTGTATAATGTATTTACGCTTGTGTACCTTGTGTATGGCTGGTGCAATGGATTGTTAAAATACATTGCATGTTTTCTTTTCTCAAAAATTACAAAAAAAGTTTATTTAACTTTGCCCAGGAGCGCAATGCAATGTACTGTGGTGCACTAACATCAGGTGACATGCTGCATTTTTTACAGAATGCACACCACTGCATGTGCATATTATGAACAGGACACAGAAAACTGTTGTTTTATAGGTGGCCTTGTGTTTAGCGTTCATTGTTTAATATGCAGATAATTGCACCTCAACAAACCTGCTAGAAACTGGCCCTTTGAAATATAGTTCAGGTTAAGATGTATCACCTACTTTGCTAGTGACTATTACATGTGCACCTTTTAATGATAGCTGGACTTTAAAAGAATATTTTTTTATAATATGAGAAGAGCTAGCAGTGAGAGTGTGAATATTCCAAATCGGTGGTCTCCAAACTATGGCCCAGGGGCCGGAAGTGGCCTTTTGCTTTATCTGGCCCTTGGGGCACTGATCCATCTACTGATTCCAACATTGGGACATCATTCCTGCCACTGACACAAACAATGGGGCAGAAATCTTCCCATTTACGTGAATGATAGTATACAATTCCACGCAATATCACCAACAATGGGGCACTATTCACCCCAATGACATCAACAATGTGGCACTATTTCTCAAGCTGACGCCTACAATGGGGCACAATTCCTTCCAAAAACACAAACAAGGCACACTTCCTTCCACTGACACCAGCAATTGGACACTATTCATTCCACTGACACCTACAGTAGAGCACAATGCCTCTCACTGATACCAGTGCTGGGATACAATTCCTTCCAATGAAACCAACCATGGGGCACCATTTCTCCAATTAACACCAATGGTGGGGCACTGTTCCTCCCACTGACACCAACAATGGGCTGTAATTCCTCCCACTGATAACAATGATGGGGCACTGTTCCTTCCACTTACACCAATGATGGAGAACGATTCCTCCCACTAATATCAATGATGGGGAAAGATTCCTCCCACTAATACAAATGATGGGGCACTATTCCTTCCACTGGCACCAATGATGGGGCACTATTCCTTCCACTGGCACCAATGATGGGGCACTATTCCTTCCACTGGCACTAATGATGGGGTAGGATTCCTTCCACTGACACCAATAATGGGCTACAATTCCTCCCACTAATACAAATGATGGGGCACTATTCCTTCCACTGGCACCAATGATGGGGTAGGATTCCTTCCACTGACACCAATAATGGGCTACAATTCCTCCCACTAATACAAATGATGGGGCACTATTCCTTCCACTGGCACCAATGATGGGGTAGGATTCCTTCCACTGACACCAATAATGGGCTACAATTCCTCCCACTAATACAAATGATGGGGCACTATTCCTTCCACTGGCACCAATGATGGGGTAGGATTCCTTCCACTGACACCAATAATGGGCTACAATTCCTTCCACTAATACCAATGATGGGGCACTATTCCTTCCACTGACTCCAACAATGGGGTACAATTCCTCCCCTAATTCCAAAGATTGGGCGTTGTTTACTCCCAGTGAAGCCAGGACATTTTCTTCTCTGACTTCCTGCAGTCTGGCACCCCCTAAAGTCTGAAAGATCGTTAACTGGCCTTTTGTTTAGTAAGTTTGGAGACCACTGCTCGAAATACTTCCTGACAGCTTGTAAGCAAAGTCCGATAGTGATTTGTCTAGCAAAACCTGCTTGCTGTATTAGGTCAGGTGAGGCCTATTTAATAGTTTTGTGTATTTCATGTGAATTAATCTGATACACTGGGATTATGGTACCATGTTTTATGCTGGATGAGTACTTTTTGTTAACCTCTTCACGCCAACAGTACGCAAATATGCAGCCTCTCAGCGGCTGGGACTTGAGGCCGAGCGGCCGCATATTTGCGTACCTTTTCTAAACAAACGTGATTGGCTGGGCCTTTCTAGCAGCTTTATTTTCTTTCTTTGAATCCAATTGAGTTTCCTTGGCTTTGTGTTTGGAAATATTGTCTTGCTGAAATGTACACCCTCGTTTCATCTTCATCATCCTGGTAGATATGCAACAGATTTTTATCAAGCATGCCTTGGTATATTTTTCCATTAATTCTTCCTTTATTGATCACCATGTTGTTCCAACCTCCAAACTTCACTGTTGGCATGGTGTTTTTGGGGTGATGTGCAGTGCCATTTGAGCTTGAAACATGGTGTGTACTATGGCATCCAAAGAGTTAAATTTTGGTCTCATCTGACCAGACTATATTCTACCAGTATTTCACCGGCTTGTATAAATCTTGTACAGCAAACTTTAAACAAGCGTCAACATGCTTTTTCTTCAGCAATGGAGTCTTGCATACAGGCCATGGCAGTTGAGTGCATTACTTATTGTTTTCGTTGAGACAATTTACCTGCTAATTTCAGGGCTTTCTGATGCTCTCCACAAGTGGTCCTTGGCTCCTGGACAACTTGTTTGATAATTCTTTTCACTCTTCTGTCAGAAATCTTGCAAGGAGCACCTCGTTGTGGCCGGTTTATGGTGAAATGTTCTTTCGACTTCCAGATTATGGCCCCGACAGTGCTCACTGGAACATTCAGAAGTTTAAAAATCTTTCTGTAAACAATACCATCAGTATGTTTTGCAACAATAAGGTGGCAAAGGTCTTGAGAGAACTTTTTGCTTTTACCCATCATAATGAGACACCTTTTTATATGCCATCAGTTAAGACTGAACTAGTGAATATTAATTTGCACTGGCAAGGGTAAGGATTGCTTTCTAATTACGGATAGATTTCAGCTGGTGTCTTGGCTTTCCATGCCTTTTGCTCATCCATTTTCTCATGTGTTCAATACTTTTCCTTTTGTCATTTAATTTTATTACACATAACTTAAGTTCTGAATTTGTTATGGTTTTTTTATGTATGGATTACATGAGTTGTTACTGATATGTGGTGAAAATGTCATGCCTATAGTACCTTTTAGAAATATATTTACTGAGAACAATGGTGACGTGTTCAATACTTATTTTACCCGCTGTATATGATTGAAAGAATTTCTTTAAATCTGTTTATTGCAAAATACCTGCTGATCATGTCTGAAATTTAGTTGACTTATGTCCTGTGCACACTTGCTGTGTTATCCCAAGGAGTGTAATTAGCCCTCCAAGTTCTTATTTTGGAACTACAGACACTCACCTGTCTAGAGATCCAGCGCTGTTTTCACCTGGTCTGGTTCTTCACTGATCTTGGAGTACCCAGCATTGGCCTTTTAGCGGTGGGCAGCTGGCTGTTACTCCTTCTTCGCAACTAGCTGCCCACTGCTCAAGAGCAAGCTGCACTGTGCTTTGTGCATGGTCCGGCAATCTTCTGGGACCTGTGACATGTCCCAGAAGATTGTGGGAAGGGAGGGGGAAAGAAAAATTTCTGCTCAGATTGCATAGGTGATCCAAGCAGAACTGGGAGTGGGTACCTATCAAAACTTAGTACCTGCCCAAAACAATTATGTTTTAACCACCTCCCGCCCACGATATAGTAATATGACGGACGCAAGGTGGTTCTCTCGTTCTGGGAGGACGTCATATGACGTCCTCCCATTCTAACCGCGTATGCGTGGCTCCCGGAGCGCGCAGCGCGGCGATCGGCGGTGTGCTGTGTCCCTCAGACACAGCGGATCACCTATCCACGGAAAGAGCCAAAGATGTCGGCTCGGTCATGTGATCAGCTGTGTCCAATCACAGTTGATCACATGTAAACAGGGAAATGCCGGTTATCTGCATTTCTCTCCCCACGAGCTGTCACGCTGACCACACGGGAGGAGAGCTGGTAATCGGCATTTCTCGGAGGGAACATGTACACAGATCATCAATGCACTGATGATCAATGTGCCCTGATGATCTGTGTAGCCCCAGCAGTACCACCTGTCAGTGCTCATCCATGCCACCTGCCAGTACCACATCCGTGCCACCTATCAATGCCGCCAATCAGTGCCAGTCAGTGCTGCCTATTAGTGCTGCCTATCAGTGCCATATATGAGTGCTGCCTATCAGTGCCCATCAGTGCAGCCTCATTAACACACATCAGTGAAGGAGAAAAATCACTTATTTACAAAATTTTATAACAAAAACAAAGAAAAAACTTTTTTTTCCAAAATTTCAGTGGTTTTTGGTTTGTTTAAGAAAAACTAAAAAACCCAGAGGTGATTAAATACCACCAAAATAAAGCTCTATCTGTCACAAAAAATGATAAAAATTTCCTATCGGTACAGTGTTGCATGACTGCGCAATTGTAATTAAAAGTGCAACAGCTTTGAAAGCTGGAAATTGGCCTGGGCAGGAAGGGTGTATAGGTGCCCTGTAGGCTAGTGGTTAAATATAGCAGAGGAAGGGGGATTAAGAACTGAACTTTTTTCTTTTTTGGTTGAAGTTCCGCTTTAAGTTCTATGTTGTGCAGATAGGACAGTGGGTGGGTTTGAGTAATTTACCAAAATCGACAGAGCAGGCACAACCCTGTTTTAAAAAAAAATGCTGTGTGTTGTCATCCCAGTTTAGAAATTTGGTGTGGCATTTCTGGCAGATCAAGAAGTATTTTTCTGTACTTACGGGGTTTTATAGTGATTTAACCACTTGCCGCCCAGCCACCGCATATAAACGGCGGCAGGGCAGCACTCGTAGGCAAAAGCACGTCTTAAAACGGCTGCCTTCAAAACAGGTAGGGGGCGCGCGCGCGCGCCCTACCTGTCCCGCGGGTGTCAGCCGCCGGGTCACGGCCGGTTTTTACTGGCTGTTTTCCCGCGATTGACAGTGATCGCTGACACAGAGCAGGGCTGCATTGTTTACACACAGCCCTGTTCTGTGTCAGTTCTCTGACAGCTTGTGAGAAGCTGCAGAGTTTCTCTCCCTCAATCAGCTCCCCCCTCCCCCCCGTCCAGTACACACCCCCGCCCCCTAGTAAAACACTCCCCTTACACAGCAAATTCTAAAAATGTTAACCTCTTCCTCCCCAGTGACATTAGTACAGTTTCAGTGTTTTTTTTTTTCACTGATCACTGTATTGGTGTCACTGGGGATGTCAGTGACCCCAAGTCCGTTCCCCCCCCCCAGTGTCAAAATGTCCGCCGCAGTCCTGCCATAAGTCGCTGGTCGCCGCCATATGTCGCTGATTGCCGCTATATGTCGCTGATCGGCGCCATTATTAGTATAAATAAAAATTCCAGTATCTTTCCCGCCATTTGTAAACGCTATAACTTTCACGTAAACCAATTAATTTACACGTATTGGGATTTTTTTTAGCAAAGACATGTCGCAGAATGCATTTTGGCAGAAATTTATGACTAAATTTGATTTTTGCATTTTTTTTACTGGACGTTTTATAGCAAAAAGTCCAAAATATTGTTTTTTTTTCCTCAAAATTGTCAGCCTTTTTTTTTATAGCGCAAAAAATAAAAACCGCACAGGCGATCAAATACCACCGAAAGAAAGCTCAATTTGTGGGGAAAAAAAGGGATGTAAATTTAATTTATGTACCATATTGCATGACCGCGCAATTGTCCGTTAAACTAGCGCAGCGCTGTATAGCAGAAAAATGGCGTAAATTGCAGTATTTATACCATAGTTTGTAGACGCTATCAATTCCACACAAAGCAATCAATATACACTTATTGGGATTTTTTTTACCAAAAACATGTAGCAGAATACATTTTGGCTTAAATTTATAACCAACTTTGAGTTTACTATATATTTTTTATAGCTGAAAGTAAAAAATATTGTTTTTCTTCAAAATTTTTGGCCTTTTTTTGTTTATAGCGTGAAAAATATAAAGCGCACAGGTGATCAAATTACACCAAAAGAAAGCTTTATTTGTGTGAAAAAAAGGACGTAAATTTCGTTTGGGTGCAGCATTGCATGACCGCGCAATTATCAGTTGAATTAGTGCAGCGCCGAGTAGCAAAAAGAGGCCTGGTCATTAAGGGGGGTAAATCCTCAGGAGCTCAAGTGGTTAACATGGAGAAATGTGCATGTATTGCATATACTGTACACTTTTTTTTTTTTTTTTGGGGGGGGGTATTTTACTCTAATATACACTTAAATCCTGTATGTGTCCTGTATGCAGGTCATTCTTGGCAGTGATTTATACCATTTGCAGCATCGTGGAGTGCAGAGAAAATCTTTCATCCCTCATCGAGGCAGGCACATCAGACTGAAAAAGGAACCTAAGGTAATTGAAGCAGGACTGTTTACAGAAATATGTACTTGTACATCCGCCCATTCCCTGCATGCTGTGCAGCTTTCTTACCTTTTTTAAATCTGAAGTATTCTACCTTATCTGAAGTTTTATTTTGTTCTGCACCTGTGAGAAGTCATTCAAGGACATCCCTGTAGTAACACCCACTTAACAGTGTTTAAAAGTGTGGTGATCTAGGTTAAATAACACGCACAGCCTTGCCTAAGGCCTAGTTCATTGAACAAATGATCGTTTTTTTTGTTTTGTTTTGTTTTTTTGCACACTAGTCTCATATCAAACACTTATCAGGTTACTAAAGCTACAAAAATTCTCGTAAGACAGAATACAACTTTGAAGGTAATATAATGTATTGTAATATAATATAATAATATAATGTAATATATAATAAGGTAATATAATGTATTTTTATTTTCCGAGCATGAGTGGTCTTGGTCACTAGATTTTTTTACAAATATACTATTACATGAAAATCATTCATTCTGTTTACTTACAAGAAACATTTTCTTGCTTGTCCGTTTTGGATATTTTCGCATGAACTGTCGTGATTGGCTCTCGAAAGCTGTGTACAAACGAATACATTATTGGACGATTGCTGTGAATACATTTTTCTTTTTTTTGTACAATTTTCTTGTTGTATGCACTAAGCAGTAGAATACCATAAACCAAATTTTGTGGGTTCCATGTGTTATACATGAGCAGTAGGTATGAAAAGGGAGCTCAGAATAACACATGTAACCCACAGAATTTGGTTTACGGTATTCTACTGCTTAGTGCATACAACAAGAATATTGTACAAAAAAAAAAAAAGTGCCTTTTAATAAACACTTTAAGTGTGCATCCCACGTGCATGTTTGCCTTCGCGTGTATGTGTGGGGCGGGGGGTGATATTTAAAATTTTTTAAATTATATTTATTTTATAACAAATGTAATTCTTTTAACACTTTATTTTTAACTTTATTGCTATCACAATGTGATAGCATGGGCAGGTGACAGGTTCTCTTTATGGAGCCATAAGGGGTCTATCAGCCTCCAAATGTCTTATGTGCCCTCCACTGCATCTAATCAAGCACAGATTGTGTTTGATTAGCTGTTTCTCCACCTACCGTAGCTGGCGAATGACAGCTCAGAACTGGAAAGTGCTTCTGGGTACATTCATTACATAAGAGATCAGGGGATGGATGTTCCTTACCATGTATTCTCTACCATTTATCCTTCTGCATCATGTATTGGGGCATTGTACCACAGTCTTGGGTTCCCCTGGGGGACTGGAGAGCCTGAAAACCACTGCGGCAGTTAAAGGGTATGGGGGGGGAGAAGGACGTGACTTTTGGTACGCAAGTACTGGACTTTAAGCCCGGTAAACACAGCTCTTTTTTTTTTTTCATTCAGCCCAGCAGATTGAAAGAAATGTAACTGACATATCACCGTACGGACAGAAGGCTGCAAGCCCTGATCTGATGTTGACTTTCCAGCATATCCCTTCAACAAAAGCCGATCGTCAGACCGGCTTCTGCCGAAAATGTTGCTGTACACATTGACCGAAGAAGGAATCGGCCGATTTTGGGACCGTATTAATACGTAGAATGAAATTCCTGCTATCTTTGTTCTAATAGCTGATAATGTGTGCAGTATACTTATACATGAGCAGTAGGTATGAAAGGGGAGCTCAGAATAAATAAAATAAAATAGAGGGAACAGAGTGTTCATTACAGTGATCAGCACTGTGATGAACATTCAAAGTCTTTAAAAAAAAATTACACCCTCTTGAGCAGCGCTCTGTTACTGTGGTGACATTGAACTGTTCTGTCTGGTGATCTGAGACGCTGGCTACTCTGACCCTGTATGCCAGTGCAGCAGCTAGTGTATCTGGTGACATTTGTACTGCTGTAGCTAGTGATTATAGTGCAGCCAGTCAGTGTCCCTGATCACCCTGATTTTTTCTTTCTTTCCAGGATTTTGACCCGCATGTGGTTGTAGTTGGTCAAGTCCTGAATCTCCTGGCTAGCAAGCCCTGTCCTCCTCCCTATTTGGGGGGTTTTGAGAGGGACCTATAGTGTTTTCCAGAGCAGCTGGGACTTTGAAGTTCTGAGGATCTCTTCCTAGTAGACATAAAGTCATCAGCCCACTTCTACACCTCAGCCAGTCATGGAAGACTTATATTCATTTATAAAAATACTTTTTCCTGTGAGTGGTTGAGCCGGCTCCTGACTTGAAAGTGATGTGGAAGCTGTATAGCCACTGAACACTTTCACAGTGCGGGCGGCGTGGTGTAGCCTGCATTATGGAGGAGGAGATGATTTTTTTCTTCCAAGCAATTTTATAGAACTTTTAATTATATTACTTGAACTGCAACAATGAAACACATTGTGGTGTATCATCATTATTACTTTAAAGTGTATTTTCATTTTTGCAGGCAAATTTGAGAAACGTACACTATATGTTATGTTCCCATCCATATAGCACAAGAAAAAATATTTCTTACCTTTTTTTTTTTTTTTTTTTAACCAGGATTTCAAATGGGACTATATGGGCAACACCTATCGCTTAGACTAACTTGCTAGGAACAGATTGGTTTAAAAATGTACAATGTAAAAGTACCAAAGGGATCAGTACTGACTGTCAGGGGGCATTGAGAACAACATTGAAATCAACCAGCTTCTGTTGAATGGGCATGAAGGAAAAACCAACCTCTGACCAGAATCCAATCAGTGCTGGCAGCCAATGCCTGTGAGCACTGACCAGTGTGTTCTGGCGGGGGAGTAGTCCCCTTGTCAGCACGCGATGATACACAGGGGAGATCACCGCACTCACGTTGCTTGTGTTGCCTGCTGGGATTGAGCAGGTCACCCCTAAGGAGGAATAGACATAGCTGTGCAACAAAATAGCGAGTGTATGAATTTGTTTTCATTGCGGTGCTAAAGCACCCCAGCTTGATGCAAAATTCTAGCTTGGGGGATAGTTGAACGAAATTAGAGGGCCAGATCTTAAAACATTAGGATTCATATTCTTTCTGGTAGAGCACCAGACATTAATTTTACAATTTTTAGACAGTGTGGGGAAACATTCCCCCAACAGTTTTCGTACCAGCTGTAAAAACCTAACAGGGATGTCTTCTTTTACCAGGACATTAAATTGAGGGTACACATGCGCAGGCAGCTGGAGCAGATGTACCGGTGATTCGCTCCGCACTCTCCCAGCGCTCTACAGCGGGTACCGGACCTTGCTTGAGCCTTGCATAAGCTACCGAGATAATCGGGTGTTCCAGGGCTCTTTCCCATGCTAAGACGTGCAGCTGGGAGAAGCCAAAGCGGTTCACAGAACTGATCCCTGTGGCGGACAGGGGAGGCAAGATGTTTGCCAGCTCCGGTCCCACAGCCTGCAGCTCATCCCTGAAGACTAATCCTCTCCCACAGAGGACCAAGGCTATATGGACACTGTGGCTTCTACCAAGGGGGTGAGTGAGCTTCTACAATCCCCCCACCCTCCCACTAGTTCTGCTGCATCTCCATCACAGGCTTCGCTCTGATCCCTAGACCATGATTCCCACACCTCCTCTATCCTGGATAAAGAAATGGCTGATATATTCCACAGCCAAAGTAGTGGTGTGGACCCTGACCTAGACAGTCCTGAGGGATCTCCGGCACTTCCACCTGTCCAACCGGAGTATTCGGGGGATGCAACCCTTATCGCCCGCTTTGCTGATCTGTTACAACAGGAATTGTATAAGGCTACTACTAAATTAGTGGCGGATTTAAAGCAGGACTTCCAAGAATTGGGCCAACGTCTAGATTGTATTGATTCTAAAGGAGATGTAACAGTCCATAATGTGACCCAAAATTCAAATATGATTACTGAATTACAAGATTGACTGGAAGAAGCTTACTGTAATATAGATGACCTGGAAAACTGTGCCCGACGCTACAATTTCCACATCTGGGGGCTCCCGGAATCAGTGAAAGATCTTACTGGCCTTACCCGGTCTCTTATGCAATCTGCAATGCCTGAGATTGATTTTCCTCACACAGAGATTGACCAGACCGGAGGGACCTCCTAGAGAAGTTATTGTCAAGCCACATTTTTTCTGGGTCAAGGAAGCTCTCATGAAGTATGACAGAGAAAATCCAGAATGGAACTTGCGGGGCACAAAATTCAAATCTTTGCAGACATTTCTCCGACCACCATCCGGAAAAGTAGATCTCTCAAACCATTACTCTCCTCCTTGGTACTGCGGGACATTCGTTATCAGTGGGCTTATCCCTTCTGGCTTCAGTGTACCTACAACAGAAAAACTTATGCGTTCTCCACATTTCATGAAGGTGAAAGGCTCCTACTCCAACTGGGTATCATCTCCCATAGTCCTTCATACCACACCCAATTGAGATCCAATGCTCAGCCTTCGCCACTCTCACCACTCTGGTCTGCCTCAACGTCAAGGAAGATGAAGTTTTATCGTAAAACTACTTGAGACTTCCTCATTGCAGTGTTTTGTACGTGGCTACTTCTCCGTAGTTTCCTTTGAGAACATTAGTTACCACTGTTGGCTATCCCCCCCCCTGCCTTTTTTTTTTTTTTTTTTTCTTTTCCTTCTTCCTCCCTATGAATATATGTTTTGATATGCAAATTATACACTTGTGCCGGTAGGTATCTATGAGCCATCTCAGATCAGAAGACTCTCCCCAGAGGTTGATTTTTGGGTAGACCCCTTCCTTTCCAGGGCTGCAACCCTGGACTAGTTGGTTTATTTTTTCACTGTTGCTGTATAATGTATGTCGCAAGGTTCTCTTTGACACTGGGTTCTGGGTACCCTACGTGCCTTACTTCTCTTCTTTTTCTATGCTTCCCTTATTAAGCTTAGCTGCTTATCGTCTGTTTAATTTGTTATGTCTTCCCAACAGTCTGATAGAGGTGTCATTCGATTGCTTTCTCATAATGTCCAGGGATTTGGCTCTCCCTCTAAACATATTAAAGCCTTCAATCATTGTTTTTTAGGAGCGGACATTGTGGCCCTCCAGGAGATGCATTTCCCCCATTCTTTTACCCCACGATATGTGCATAAGGATTATTCTGTATGCTACTTTGCTAATGCTACAGTGAAGAAGAGGTGGGTTGCACTCTGTTTTGTCCTGGTGTTTATCTTTTACTGAATCTAAAGTTAAGGATCGAGAGGAACGCTATCTTGGTGAAAGGGCATTTAGGAGAAAACTTCCTGGTTTATTATGCTCCAAATACCAATCAGGTGGGATTCTTTCAATCCCTACTCAGTTCCTTGGCTCTGGAGTTTGAGGGTGATGTTATTTTGGCTGGAGATTCTAATTTAGCATTTGACCAGACCAGATGTTGGATAGATCCCATACCGTCATGCTTAGATCCCCTTCTAGACAGAGCCACAGATTTGCCCAGCTTCTGTTTCGCTATGATTTAGTCGACGCCTGGAGAGAAGCTAATCCAACTTCATGAGATTATTCTCATTTCTCCAGAGCTCATAATTGTTATTCCCGCATTGATCATATATTTATCCTCGTGAGATTACTATCTAAACTAGTTATGGCTAAGATTGTCTCTACATCTTGGTCTGATCATGATCCGGTCCTCTTAACGCTTTCTACTTTGACGAATAAGGCGGCTAACTCTCATTGGCGTCCTTAATGAATCTTTCATGACCAATGCATCCTATTGTCTTGATATTTCAACACATCTGAAATTCTATTTTGAAACTAATAAGGTGGAGGACATGAATCCTGCTATAAATTGGACGGCCCACAAGGCCACGGTTAGGGGCTTTCTTATTCAGCTATCCTTCCGACTCAAGGCTCGTTACTACCTGATTTTGGCTAAATATAAAGCCTATACTGATCCTGCAGCCCAACATAAACGGACCCCTGACTCTGATTTACTAGCTAAACTTGACATGGCTCGATTGGAACTTAACTCATGCCTTACAACTACGTCAGATAAACAGTTACGTTGGGCTAATCACATATTCTCCATGTGGCGGGATAGGCCAGGCTCTCTGTTGGCACGTAAATTGTCTCCTGTAACACTCCCATATAGCGCTTCCTAAAATTAGACTGTCGACTGGTACTACAGTGGGGCAAAAAAGTATTTAGTCAGCCACCGTCATAGGTAGACCTCAACTATGAGAGACAAAATGAGAAAAAAAATCCAGACAATCACATTGGCTGATTTGGAAAGAATTTATTTGCAAATTATGGTGGAAAATAAGTATTTGGTCAATATCAAAAGTTCATCTCAATACTTTGTTATATATCCTTTGTTGGCAATTATTATTATTATTATACAGTATTTATAAAGCACCAATGGTTCACTCAGTGCTGTACATTACAAAGGGGGCAGAACATGTGAGAGAACAATATCAATACAATGCAAAACATGAGGGGATCGCAGGCCCTGCTCTTTCGAGCCTACAATCTAGGAGGGAGGGGATGGTGGCACAGGAGGAGATAGCTGTGGGGGATGGAGTGGTAGGAAGAGTGGAGGAGGTTGGCAGGTTAGCAGGGGGTGGGGTAGGCTTCCCTGAAGAGATGGGTTTTCAGGGTGCGCATAAAGGAGAGGAGAGTAGGTGATAATCTGTTGGGTTGGGACAGGGAGTTCCAGAGGATGGGTGACCCCCTGTAGATGTCCTGGATGCGGGCATGGGAGGAGGAGACCAGGGAACTAGAGAGAAGGAGGTCTTGTGAGGAGCGGAGTGTGCGTGCTGGGCGGTACTTGGATATTAGGTCAGTGATGTAGTACGGGGCAGTATGGTGGACAGCTTTGTACATCAATGTTAGGATTTTGACTTTGATCCGTTGCGCAATCGGAAGCCAGTGGAGGGATTGGCAGAGGGGGGTGGTGGAGATGGAGCGGTTGGAATGGTGAATGAGTCTGGCAGCCGTATTCAGGATCGACTGAAGCAGGGATAGCCAGCGGCGAGGCAGGCCAGCGAGGAGGGAGTTGCAGTAGACGAGTCGTGATATGATGAGGGAGTGGATGAGCTGTTTAGTGGTTTCTGGGGTTAGGAACGTGCATATTTTGGCAATATTGCGGACGTGGAGTCTGCACGAGTTTGTTAAAGTTTGGACTTGGGGCTGGAAGGATAGGTCGGAATCCAGAATGATACCAAGTACTGCAGGGCGGGTTTGATGGTGGCGTTGTTGGATGTGACGGAGAAGTCAATGGGGGGTGGTGTCCGGGCTGGTGGGAAGACAAGAAACTTGGTTTTGGAGAGGTTCAGTTTAAGGAAGTGGAGCGACATCCAGTCTATGTCATTCAGTAGGTGTGTGATTCGGGCGAAGACCGAGGGGGTGAGGTGGGGGGTTGAGAGATAGATTTGTGTGTCGTCGGCATAGAGGTGGTAGTTGAAGCCGTGAGAGTGTATGAGTTGGCCAAGGGAGGAGGTGTAGATGGAGACGAGAAGGGCCCGAGGACAGAGCCTTGAGGGACCCCAACAGAGAGGGGGAGTGAGGGGGAGGTGGTGGCATTATAGGTAACGCTGAAAGAGCGTTGTGACAGATAGGATGAGAGCCAGGAGAGAGCAGAATCTCTGAGGCTGAGGGAGTGTAGCTTTTTGAGGAGGAGGAGGTGGTCGACTGTGTCGAAGGCCGCAGAGAGGTCAAGGAGTAGGAGCACTGAATAGTGGCCATTAGCTTTGACGGTTAGCAGGTCGTTGGAGAGTTTGAGTAAGGCAGTTACAGTGGAGTGTAGGGAATGGAAGCTGGACTGTAGGGGATTGAGGAGGTTGTTGAGGTGAGAGCTTAGGCGGGTGTAGACTAGGCGCTCGAGGAGTTTAGATGTAAATGGGAGCAGGGAGATGGGTCTGAGGTTGTTCGGGTTACTGGGGTCCAGGGAGGGCTTTTTAAGTATGGGGGTGATGTGTGCATGTTTCAGAGGGGAGGGGAAAGTGCCGGAGGAGAGGGAGAGATTAAAGATGTGGGTGAGGGAGCGTAGGATGGAGGGGGAGGGAGGTCGTAGGAGTTGTGAGGGGATAGGGTCGAGGGGGCAGGTGGTGAGGCGGGCATCAGAGAGGATCTTGGAGACTTCCTCGATGGTAGTAAGGTCAAAGGTGCAGAGTGTTGGGGGGGGCTTCAGTATGAGGAATGTAGGATGGGGTAAAAGTGGAGGTCAGAGCAGTGGTGGGGCCGTGGGGTGATGAGGGGGTAGTTGAGTGAGGGGGAACGGGGTTGGAGGGAGTTTGAGCAGTGACTAAGTCCCTGCGGTTTATGTCGAGGGAGAGGGGGGATGAGGGGGTAGCTGTGTGAGAGGGGGCGGGTCTGGAGGGCGTGTGAGCTGCGGTGATGTCCTTGCGAATTGTGTCAATCTTGTTTTTGAAGTGATTGGCAATCTCAAGGGCAGTGAGTGAGGTGCTGGGTGGAGGTGGGGGTGGCAAGAGTAGAGTTGAAGGTGGAGAAGAGTCGGCGAGGATTGGAGGAGAGGGCCTTGATGAGGGTCAGGAAGTAGGCTTGTTTGGCTGCATGGAGGGAGGAGGTGTAGGTGTGGAAGGCAGATTTGTAGCGAGTGAAGGCTTGTTGGGATTTGGTTTTGCTCCATAGTCGCTCCAGGGCACGACTGTGTCGTTTGAGGGTTTTGGTGTGATCAGTCTGCCAGGGCTGGAGTGGTCGGGGTCTGATGTTGTGTGTGGTTAAAGGCGCTAGTGAGTCAAGGGCTGTTGTTGGTGTTGTTGCGCGTTGTTGTAGGCAGTCATAGCCAAGTCGGGGCAAGACAGGGGGAGGATGCTGTCGTGGAGTTGATCAGCTGCAGAGTGGAGGGGGGCAGGGTTAAGGTTGCGGAGGTTACGGCTGGTAGTAGTGTGACATTTGGAGGGGTAGGTGTTGGAGGACAAGGAGATAGAGAAGGTAATCAGGTTATGGTCAGAAAGAGGGAAGGGGGTGTTAGTGAGGTTGTGGGGAGCGCAGCGGTTGGAGAAGACAAGATCAAGGATATTACCGTTGGAGTGGGTGGTGGATTGTATGCACTGTGCAAGTGCAAAGGAGGGGGTTAAGTGGAGGAGATGGGATGTGTCTGGGTTGTCGAGGTTGACAGGGATGTTGAAATCCCCAAGGATGATGGTGGGTAGCTCAGAGGAGAGGAAGAGGGGTAGCCAGGAGGAAAGGCCATCCAGGAAGCGGGATATGGATCCAGGAGGACGGTATATCACAGCAATCTTCAGGGGGGTTGGGGAGAATAGTCGGATGCAGTGGGCCTCGAAGGAGGAGAAGGATAGGGAGAGGGGGTTTGGGAGGACTCGGAAGGTGCTCTGCGATGACAGGAGCAGACCAACCCCACCACCTTTACGACCGTTAGGCCTGGGTGAGTGGGTCCAGGTGAGACCTTGGTAGGAGAGTGCAGCAGGGGAGGTAGAGTCAGTGGGCTGGATCCAGGTTTCTGTGATCACTAGGAGGTTGAGGGAGCGAGAAACAAAGAGGTCGTGGATAGCGGTAAGCTTGTTGCACACCGATCGGGCATTCAGGAGTGCACATGAAAACGGGGGGAAGATTTTAGGGAGCAGGGGGACAGATACTAAGTTACGGGGGTTGCGGCAGGACGTGGAGGCGAGAGGGTGTTGTGCGGGTGAGGGAGGTGGTGGAGGGCCAGGATTCGGGGAGATGTCCTCCGCGGTTAGGAGGAGGAGAAGGGTGAGAAAGGTGGCATGGGAGCGGGATGTGCAGGAGCGTGAGAAACTACTAGTGGAGGTGTTCGGGTCAGTGGGAGAGTGGAGTAATAGGAGGAGGTGGTGGGTGCCGTAGAGGGGCGAAGGAAGTAGTGAGGACACAATCTACAATTGTTTGGGAGGAGCAGAGGGATATAGTGAATGGATTTTGGGAACGAAGGAGAGGAAAATGAGGAGGAGTGGAAGAGGCATTTTGGGGAGGTGATGAGAGCAGTAGTAGGGAGATAATAGCAATGAGGGGGAGATGTAAAAGTTTTGGGGTGGAGCAGAGGGGTAAAGAAATGAGATCTGGGAACAGAGGATAGTAATATGATAAGGAGAAGAGGGGGCGTATTATATAAAGGTACACTGAGTGGGACTCAGGTATGTAAGAGAGGTTTCCCAGGGTGATTGCTTGCAGTCTGTCCAGCATGCAGTAGAGTTTCTTGCTGTTGTTGTGTCTTCCTGCTGCTTAAGTTCTCCTGCTTTAGTTCAACTGCTGTGTTTAACTGCTTCGCACTCCTTCAACGCAGCTCTCGAACTAAAGCAGCACCCCCATCAGAGACTGTGCCCCCCGTCAATGATCTCCCCCCATGAGCTAATCTAAATTTATAGGGAGATGCTCAAATGAGCATTCAACTCCACCCCAATTAGAAGCTGATAAGGATCACATGAATAGTGGGGGATGTTTCTCAGGGAACAGGCTACAGTCGTAAACTGGGTGCAGCTAGAGGTGAGGACTGGTCAACATACACACAAATATAAATACACCATTTGTTCTGAATATAACAGGAGTCAATGCAATGACAGAGGTCAAACGTTTCCTGTAAGTCTTCACAAGGTTGGCACACACTGTTGCTGGTATGTTGGCCCATTCCTCCCTGCAGATCTCCTCTAGAGCAGTGATGTTTTGGGGCTGTCGCTGGGCAACACGGACTTTCAACTCCCTCCAAAGGTTTTCTATGGGGTTGAGATCTGGAGACTGGCTAGGCCACTCCAGGACCTAGAAATGCTTCTTACGAAGCCACTCCTTTGTTGCCCGGGTGGTATGTTTGGGATCATTGTCATGTTGGAAGACCCAGCCACGTTTCATCTTCAATGCCCTTGCTAATGGAAGGAGGTTTGCACTCAAAATCTCACGATACATGGCCCCATTCATTCTGTCCTGTACCTGGATCAGTCGTCCTGGTCCCTTTTGCGGAGAAACAGCCCCAAAGCATGATGTTGCCACCCCCATGCTTCACAGAAGGTATGGTGTTCTTTGGAAGCAACTCAGCATTCTCTCTCCTCCAAACACGACGAGTTGTGTTTCTACCAAACAGTTCTATTTTGGTTTCATCTGACCATATGACATTCTCCCAATCCTCTTCTGGATCATCCAAATGCTCTCTAGCAAACTTCAGACGGGCCCGGACATGTACTGGCTTAAGCAGGGGGACACGTCTGGCACTGCAGGATCTGAGTCCCTGGCAGCATAGTGTGTTACTGATGGTAGCCTTTGTTACGTTGGTCCCAGCTCTCTGTAGGTCATTCACTAGGTCCCCCCGTGTGGTCCTGTGATTTTTGCTCACCGTTCTTGTGATCATTTTGACCCCACGGGATGAAATCTTGCGTGGAGCCCCAGATCGAGGGAGATTATCAGTGGTCTTGTATGTCTTTCATTTTCTAATTATTGCTCCCACAGTTGATTTGTTCACACCAAGCTGCTTGCCTATTGCAGATTCAGTCTTCCCAGCCTGGTGCAGGTCTACAATTTTGTTTCTGGTGTCCTTCGACAGCTCTTTGGTCTTCACCATAGTGGAGTTTGGAGTGTGACTGTTTGAACTTGTTATCAGTATAAAAGACACCTGTCCACAACCTCAAACAGGTGCCATTGAAACAGGTAATGAGTGCCTCTTAAAGAAGAAGGTACAGGTCTGTGAGAGACAGAAATCTTGCTTGTTTGTAGGTGACCAAATACTTTATATTCCATCATAATTTGCAAATAAATGCTTTCCAAATCAGCCAATGTGATTGTCTGGATTATTTTTTCTCATTTTGTCTCTCATAGTTGAGGTCTACCTATGATGCCAATTACAGGCCTCTCTCATCTTTTTAAGTGGGAGAACTTGCACAATTGGTGGCTGACTAAATACTTTTTTGCCCCAGTGTATGTCCCAGGACCTTGGTAAAATCCTGCAAGAATTTCACTTTTATACTTACCTTTATAGTCTGCCTTGAGATGATGCCTCCCCATCCGTTAACCATTTCCTGACATATTTGACTCTCCCATCCCTTCAAGAAGCCCATTGAGACCTAATGGACCAGCCTATCACTTGTGAGTAAATCCAGAATGCTGTAAAAACTGTAAAGCTCCACATAAATCACCAGGACTGGATGGTCTTCCTCATTCTTATTATAAAACCTTTTCTGTTCTTTTGATTCCACATATGGCTCATTACTTTTAATTATCTATGGGACAGGTGTGGGGTGCCATTTGATGAGAATAGAGCGCGTATATTAGTGTCATTCCCAAACCTAAGATACCACTGCTGTTCCTAATTACCATCCTATTTCTCTAATCAATTGTGACCTTAAGATCCTTACTAAGGTCTTGGCTTACCCCTTAATACATTTTTAGCACCTTACATTCATGATGATCAATCAAGGTTATTAGAGGTCGTCAAACACTTGACCAGATTTGTTGAACTTTGGCATTACTATCTGCTGTACTGTACAATCTAACTGGGATAATTCCTTGCCAAGAGAAGTATTACTGCTGTCTCTAGATCTTCACAAAGCGTTTGATAGCTTGACCTGGGACTATTGGTTTCAGATATTGTGCGCCTTTTGGGTTTGGCTCCTCCTTTCAGTTTCTTTTACGAGCAATATATTGCAACCCCTCAGCTCAGGTTTCTATTCGTGGGTATAAATCGGCTCCTCTTCCTATTAGGAGAGGCACCAGGCACTCTCCCCCTTACTTTTTGCATTGGAAATAGAACCTTTCACTATTGCTATTTGTTCTGACCCTGCCATCTCAGGTATTCATTGCGGCCGATGGGATCACAAATGTGCCCTGTTTGCTGATTATGTCCTTATGTATGTTTCCAACCACCGAATGTCTTTGCCCAATTTTTGTTGACTTTACTTCGATTCTCTCTTAGCTTCGGGTCTCAGTCTAAATTCTTCTAAAACAACTGCATTAAATATCATTTTATCCTCTTCAGAGGATAACTTTGATTTTGAATGGGCTCCCCACTCTCTTCCCTATCTGGGGATCCATCTTACACGTTCTATTACAACCTTAAATCCTTTCCAATTATCCCCCACTTTTTAAATGACTCAAGGAAAATTTGAATAGATGGGCAGCCTTCCCTTTATCTTGGTGTGGTAGAATCAATTCTATCAAGATGACCCTTTAACCAAGATTGCTCTATTTTTTTCAGACATTACCAATTGTGGTCCCCAGAGAAGAAATTTTGCACTTACAGTCCAACATTTCTCGATTCGTGTGGGGTAATAAACATCCTCGGATCAATAATTCGACTTTATATTCCCAGAAAAAGCATGGCGGTTTGGGACTTCCTAATCTCTTGATTTATTTTCACGCGGCCCAGATAATAGTTCTTACACTACAGCCATAGGTACTGTACCTCAATGGGTTGGCATTGAAGACTTATCTTGTCATCCTTATGCTATTGGTTCTCTCATGTGGCTCCAAAATCGATTGCGTCCTTGTTTTCTCCTCATATCCCCCTGGCCCCAGTCTTTTGTAATCCTGAATTTGTACCTAGTTTAATGCCATCTGTGTTTCAATGGTGGATCAATAAAGGCTTTCTACGTATTGGGGATTATCTGGATGGGAATCATCCATACTCAATGTACAATATTTCTGAGAAAAATACCAATTGCCTTCTCGTGAAATCTTTTGTTATAACCAAATTGTGTAATATATCCACTCTAAGCTTAAATTACTGATGGAACCCCTTACACTCACCTCTCTCTAACTTTCTTGTCATGCTTCTGGTGTGGTGAAAGGTCGCATAACTATTCTATATACTTCCCTTATTGATCCAAATGTTAAACTTTTTTATATGATACAATGGGAAAGGAATTTAAATATCTCAGAGTTAGATGCTTGGCAGGACATAGCTAATGCTTTATCTAAAATCTCTACTAATACCACTCTTATTGAATCAAATTATATAAATTTCCTACGTTGGTACCTAGTCCCTAAGCGTCTTGCCAAAATGTACCCTACCATATCACATTCTTGTTTTCAACAATATGGGCAGGAGGGCACTATGTGCCATACTTGGTGGCTATGCCCTGTGGTGACTAGATTTTGTATCCGTTTATTCAATTTTCTCTATTTGGTGACAGGAGTGAACGTTCATAGATCCCCAGAGGTGGCCCTATTTCAGAAATTGCCCACAGACATCCCTAAGAAATTGGTTAAATTGATTCTTTACATTTTCCTGGCGGCGAGAATTATGATCGCCAAATACTGGAAGCGATCGGTGATACCGTTTGACTATGCCAAAAGTAAACTCCATTGGATCATGATTAATGATAAGCTCACTAGTATTCTTAATAACCATGTGTCTAAATTTGATAGTACTTGGGAACCCTGGATTCGATATCTTGGGAATCATGGATTCGATATCTTTCTCTTACTTAGACTCCTGGCTGATTCTCCTTTTTTACTTTTTTTTTTATTTTCCTTCCTTTTTATTTCAGACTATTTTTTTCCATAGTTTCAATATCCGACATCCCACTTTGTTGCAATATATGCTGATATCTGACTAAGGATTGCATAAGTCTAGAGATACTTTATTTTCACAGAATATCTTATGTCGGACTATTTTTGCCTAGTAGTTTACGTTGGACTCTAGCATGCACCTGAGGGATTGTTTTTTTTTTTTTATTGTATGCCTAATTACTTGATTGTATCATTCCTTAGTAAATAGGCTTACTGTTTGGAATCCTGCAACCCACAATTGTGGGTTTTATTCCTTTTGTATGCTGTTTCTTTAATAAAAATATTGGAATACCAGGACATTAAATTAGTGGAAATCTCTCTAATGGAGAAGATATACTTCTTTACTTGAAGGCCCTAAAATCCTTGACGGGCCTTCTCCAGGATGTTCTTCTCTAGCAGGCTTGCCCCTATTATTTTTTCTCTACTGCATTCCTTATCTAACTTAGAAGTTTGTAATATATATTGCTTTGCCTGTCAGTTCTTGGCCTATGCCTTTTGGTTTTCCTGTGTCCTTTTCCATTTCTCTCTAGGCTGTCCATTTCTATCACTTTATTTTTTATGTATGGTACATAACTGGTTCAGGATATAAGTTTGCCCTTCTTTCTTATTCTCCAAGTTCCAAGCTGTTATGGAGAATGTTGCTTGGAAACTAGGAACATATTTTAATAAAACCCTTTAATGCTCTCAGGCACACACATTGAATTCTGCAATAAAGTGACAAGTGTCTGCAGTCTTATCCAAAAGTAGAATGAGAACCCTGCTGAATCTGGCTAAATTATATTTTAAAACTTAGATCAAAGAGAAATTTGAATAGACTTTGTAATTTTACCATAAATGCAGTGGTTTCTATACAGTGTAATCAGTTCACTGATCCACTTTATCTATTGGTGGGCATGATACTCAAATTTTTTGTTTATTTTGTAGGTGCAGTGGCTTGAACAACAGGTTCTGAAGAAAAGGACTAAAAGACATATAAGCGGGGTGCCTACAGATCCCTTGTTCCATAAGCAGTGGTACATGGTAGGAAGCTGTTAGTAGCAATGTTATAAGAGGATCACCAAATAACTGTAATAGAATAAATAACTGAAATTCCTTATTAAACAAAGCCCTTCAATGACAGCAAGCTAAAAGTTACAAACTTTAAAGTGTATCTATTACCAAACTGTTGATGTACTTCCAAGAACAGGACTTGTCAGACTTTCTTTGGCTTTAATACTTTCGGAAACATTGACCTAGAACAAGCATGAAAATTAGAAAGGCAGGTTACATTTAAAATGGCTGAACTGCATACTTTGCTTTTCAGGTCAGTGCTTAATTTCTGAAGTCATTGGATCAGAATGACAGCTAGGTATACTCTCAAATGGAGGTGTCAGTATAGCAGTACAAGCTCTTGCAGTATTTTATTGTAGGTTTACTTCTGTAGTTCTTTCTCGCTGGTGCAGTGCACCTGTTAGTGCCAAACCTGGTGCATATAAACTACACAAAAAGTATTTGCCCCCCTTTCTGATTTTTTTTTTTTTTTTGCATATTTGTCACATTTTAAATGATTCAGATCATGAAAGAAATTTTAATATTACACAAAGACAACCTGAGTAAATACAAAATGCAGTTTTTAAATGATGAGTTCATTTAAGGGAAAAAAACTGTCCAAACCTGCCTGGCCCTATGTAAAAAAAAAACTAAAAATAAATTGCCCCCCTTGCTAAATCCTGAATGAACTGTGATTAACATTTTTTGGAAAGCTGAGTTAAATTTCACTTACCATGCCCAGGCCTGATTACTGCCGGACCTGTTGAATTAAGAAATCACTTAAATAGAAGCTGTCTGAGAAAGTGAGGCACGCTAAAAGATCTCAGAAAGCAACACGTCATGCCACAATCTAAGGGGATTCAAGAACAGATGAAAGACACAGTAATTGACATGTATCAGTCTGGAAAGGGTTACAAAGCCATTTCTAAGGCTGTGGGACTCCAGAGAACCAAGGTGAGAGCCATTATACACAAAAGGGAAAATAACCAAATTACTCCAAGAGCACAATGACAACTCATTCAGGAGGTCATAAAAGAACCCAGAACAACATCTTAAGAACTGCAAGCCTCACTTACATAATTTAAGGTCAGTGTTCAAGATTCAACAATAAGAAAGAGACTGGACAAAAATGGCATCCATGGGAGAGCTCTAAGACGTAGGTCACTGCTGACCAAAAAGAACACAAAGGCTTCTAACATTTAGCATAAAATTTAAAATAATATTGTGGCGCCTAGTGTCATTGTGTTAAATAATACTATCGTGCCCACACTGTGCCAACAATGTGAATTTACAGCTGCCCCTAAAAAGTTAAGTTACACTTAAGCATATACAATCGTGAATAGGTAGGCGCTGTGCAACCATAAATCATATAATCAACAATACGTCTCTCAACATTTTACAACAAAATAGTATTTAAAACTAGGTGCAATGCTTACATACTCCCAGTGTTAACTGAACAGTAATAAACCTTAATCAATAATAAACGTGAAGTGAATCACAATGTTAAAGTAACAGTCCTTTCAAAATATGTTGCTCTGGACCAGGAATTTGCATGCTTTCACCCCGTGTAGATGGAAATAAGTGAATTGCTCACTCACCAGACTTATTTGACCACAGTTAAGGTGGTCAATAGCGCATTGTTATGACATATACAGGAAGATCCTCCTCCTGGCTTTCCTAGGATTTTCCTCCCAATCATCAGCATAACGCTGATAATAGCCCTAGATGTATGATCCTAAGTTTCCAGGTATACTGACGATAAATAAACTCTGTCAGGCTTTCCTTTCCATTAAAGGGATGTTCCAGGTAACTCAGAATGCATAAAATCTGTTTTGATTTACTTAAGTGCAGCATTTATTGGTATAAATTGTTTTGTAAAAAACAAACAATTGTGTACTCACATGCAAAGGTGCTCTAATAACCGGCACCAGTCTGTATAGCCTGTGTGATCCAAAAATGGCTGACGCGCGTTCCAAGCCTTGCTTTCGCTGAGCCGGACATGACATCACCGGAACCCGGAAATGACAGAATCACGCTTCTAACATTTTCCCAAAAACATCTTGATTATCCCCAGGACGTTTGGAAAAATATTCTGTGGACTGATGAGACAAATGTTTAACTTTTTGGCAGGTGTGTGTCCCGGTACATCTGGCATAAAACTAACACATCATTTCATAAAAAGAACATCATATCAGCAGTCAAACAGTGTGGTTCTAGTGTGATGGTCTAGGGCTGCTTTACAGTTGCAGGACCTGGACGACTTGCCATAGTCAATGGAACCATGCATTCTGCAATCTACTAGAAAATTCTGAAGGAGAATGTCTGGCCATCAGTTTGTGAGTTCAAGCACACTTGGGTTATGCAGCAGCACACCAGCAAGTTCACCTCTGAATGGCTCAGAAAATCTAAATTAAAGTTTTGGAGTGGTATAGTCAAAGTCCGGACTTACATCTGCTATAGGTCATGCCACAGCACCTCAATCAGATTTAGTACTACAAGGGTGGCACAGCTGTGCAAAATCCCGTGTGTATATATATATGTGATTTGCATTTCTGGGTAGGGGGCGCGTATGCATGCCTCCCTACCCGTGCTGCTATTGGCTGCTGAGAATGTGAATCACTGGGTCCTGACTGGGAATTGGTTATCATCTGTAAAGCTGACAGGAGGGACCTGTAGGTAAACAACACAGGTCTCTCTCCTGTCAGCATGGACATGCTGCTTTGTATCTCTCTGAACAGCAGAGAGATACAAAGCAGCATGTCTCCCAAGTAAAACACACACAGCACACTGTTAACCCTTTGATCGCCCCAGATGTTAACCCCTTTCTGCCCAGTGTCATTAGTACAGTCAGTGCTTTTTATTAGCATTGATCACTGTATTAGTGTCACTGGGGATGTCAGTGGCAGTCAAGTCAGTTCCCACCCAGAATGCCTACCGCAGTTCCGTTTATAAGTCGTTGATTGCCTCCATTACTAGTATAAATAAAAATTCCATTATATATACCGCCATTTGTAGAAGCTATAACTTTCACTTAAACCAATTAATTTACACTTATTGGGATTTTGTTTTAGCAAAGACATGTAGCAGAATACATTTTGGCCTAAATTTATGAAGAAATTTTATCTTTTTTAATTTTTTATTGGATATGTTTTATAGCAAAAATTAAACAAATATTTTTTTTTTTTTTCAAAATTGTTGGTCTTTTTTAGTTTATAGTGAAAAAAAAAATGCAGAGGTGATCAAATACCACCAAAAGAAAGCTCTATTTGTTGGTGGGGATGACATTTCACTTATGTGTACAGTGTTGTATGACCGTACAGGTGTCAGTTAAAATAATGCAGCACCGTATCACAAAATATGGCCTGGTCAGGAAGGGGGGTAAATCCTCTGGAGGGCAGGTGGTTAAACAGGCTGTTCATGCTCAAATCCTCTAATGTGGCTGAATTAAAACAATTCTGCAAAGAGTGGGCCAAAATTAATCCACAGCAATGTGAGACTCATTGCCAATTATTGCAAATGCTTGATTACAGTTGTTGTCGCCAAGGGTGGCACAACCAGGTATTAGGTTTAGGAGGCAGGTTTGGACAGCTTTTTTTTTCCCTTGATAAATAAAATCGTTTTAAAAAATGTATTTTGTATTTACTCGGGCTAGCTTTGTGAAATAAAATCTGAAACATTTGTGTGACAAATATGCAAAAAAAAAAAAAAAAAATCAGGAAGGGGGCAAATACTTTTTCACAGCACTGTATAAATGTGTTTGAAATTTAGCCATCTGTGTTGTCCAAACACAAATTCAGTGTTGTTAGAGGCAACACAAATTCTTTGATTTTTCCACCACCTGTTATGAATAAGGCATAGTATTAAAATTAGTTTGGGTAAGTTTGCATCTTTCTTTCAGTATTAAATAGTATGTGGGATCTGATTTACAGAACAATGACATTAGTCCAGACTTGAACGTGTTAACTGCATGGCGTCGTGGCTTCTCAGGAAAAGGTGTGGTGGTAACTATCCTGGATGATGGAATTGAGAGAGATCACCTGGATCTAGAAGCAAATTTTGTAAGCCATTATATATAATAGTAGTTCAGTGATAAATATTCTGTTTCAAATACCACTTTGTGCATTAACATACCACCTTAGACCAAGTCTGTTCAAACTGTATAGTCACCTGCTGACTTGGCACCATTCACTGACAGCCTAACTCTTCAGTAAGACACAGAAATTGAATCAAATGCAATTTACTTCAGCTAATTCCAGTACAAGAAATGTTTTATAATCTTTTTAAGTGTAAGAAGACCGTGACTTTTCTAAGCCCTGTCTCTGCGAGTACTAACACTGATTTGAGGTAACGTAAGAAACTAGGAAAGTCTAGCTAGAACTGAACTAAATAGCATTAAACAGATGGGAAAGACAGAGGGGGATACCAAATTTTATTGGTAAACAAGTTGTAGTGTCCCACAAATACCACTGGATGTTGTTAGTGCTATATAAATCCTGTATTATAATAACAGTTTTCTCATTGCTTTCCAATATAAAGGGAGACAATAGAGCAACAATACAGTTCAATATAAGAGGGTTAGGAGGGCCCTGCTCCTTGGAGCTTACAATCTAAGAGGGAGGGGCCGGTGGTACAAAAAGTAATAACTGTGGGGGATGGACTGGTAGGAGGAATAGAAGATTCCGTTATTCGCTGAAGGCAGGATAGGCTTCCCTGAAGAGAGAGGTTTTCAGAGATCGCCTAAAAGTGGGCAGAGTAGGCAATAGTCATCAGACTATTTTGGGGTAGAGAGTTCCAGAAGATAGAGGAGGCTCTGTAAAAGTCTTAGAGAAGAGCATGGGAGGAGAAGACAAGGGAGCTAGAGAGCAGAAGGTCGTGGGAGGAGCAGAGAGGACGGTTTGGGTGATATTTGGAGACAAGATTGGTGATGTAATTTGGGGCAGAGTTATAAGT
Organism: Staurois parvus; assembly: GCF_062004578.1. Taxonomy (NCBI): domain Eukaryota; kingdom Metazoa; phylum Chordata; class Amphibia; order Anura; family Ranidae; genus Staurois; species Staurois parvus. Next base: position 154,097 of record NW_028318337.1, on the reverse strand, counting down.
GGTTTTATGTTAATGTTTTGAATTTTATTCATTGGGCAATGGGAAGCCAGTGGAGCAATGGCAGATCTGGAACAGTTAGTAAGGTGGTTGAGTCTGGCAGCAACATTCATGATAAACTTAAGAGGGGATAGTTTGCGATTAGGTCGGCCAATGAAGAGGGAGTTACAATAGTCAAGGCGAGAGATAACTAGGGAGTGAATAAGTTGCTTAGTAGTTTCAGAGGTTAAGAAGGGGCGTATCTTGGAGATGTTGCGGAGGTGAAGTCTACAAGATTTGGACAGTGATTGGATTTGGGGCTGAAAGGACAGATGGGAGTCTAGGATTACACCTAGTACCCTGGCATGAGGGGAGGGACTGATGGTTGTATTATTGATTTTGATGGAGAAGTCAGGGGAGGGGGCACGGGCTGGGGGAATACCAAGAGCTCAGTTTTAGAAAGATTGAGTTTGAGGAAGTGGAGTGACATCCATGCCGATATGTCGCTTAGTAGGATAGTAATGCGAGAGGAGACTGAAGGGGTGAGGTGAGGGGTAGAAAGATATATTTGTGTGTCATCAGCATAGAGATGGTACTTAAAGCCATGGGAGTTTATCAGGTGTAGATGGAGAAGAGAAGGGTGCCTCAAGGACAGAACCTTGAGGGGCCCCTACGGAAAGAGGAAGTGGAGAGGAGGAGACAGAGCTATAGGTAATGCTGAAGGAGCGCTGCAATAGGTAGGAGGTGAACCAGGAGAGAGCAGAGTCTTGGAGGCCAAGAGAGTGGAGTTTTCTGAGGAGGAGGGGATGGTCAACAGTATCAAAAGCTGCAGAGAGGTCAAGTAGTAAGAGTATTGATTAGTGGCCATTGGTTTTAGCAGTTAGTAAATTATTAGTGAGTTTTAATAGGGCAGTTTCAGTGGAGTGGAGTGAGCGAAAGCCAGACTGTAAAGGATCAAGAAGGTTGTCAGTGAGGTAGGAGCTCAGGCGATTTGTAGACTAAGCACTCTAAGAGTTTAGAGGTAAACGGGAGCAGGGAGATGGGTCTTAAGTTGTTCAGGTTGGTGGGGTCCAGCAAGGGCTTTTTAAGTATGGAAATGATGTGTGCATGCTTTAGAGGGGTAGGGAAGGCACCATTAGAGAGGAAGAGATTGAAGATGTGTGCGAGGGAGCATAGGATAGAAGAGGGTGACTGTAGTAGTTTAGAGGGGACAGGATTCTGGGGGCATGTGGTGAGATGGGCTTTTGAAAAAACTTTAGTGACCTCTTCTTCAGTAGTAGCAAGGTCAAAAGAAGAACGTGTTGAGGGAGGTTTAGTACAAGGTATGCTAAGTGGGATAGATGTGTTTGCAGTGGAAATGCCCCTACAAATTGCATTAATCTTGTTTTTGAAATGATCTGCAATCTCATAAGCAGTGAGTGAGGTACTGGGTGGAGGTGGAGAAAGTAGAGAGTTAAAAGTAGAGAAGAGATGACGAAGACTGGATGACAAGGTATTAATAAGAGTGACAAAGTAGGCTTGTTTGGCAGCATGGAGGGAGGAACTGTATGTTAAGAAAGCAGATTTCTATAGGGTGAATGCTTGCTGAGATTTGGTTTTACGCCACAATCGCTCCAGTGCA